>NC_080072.1:27909102-28209102 GCF_949987535.1 Balaenoptera acutorostrata | reverse complement strand
CCAAACAAGATACAGAACATTTGTTTTTCCAGAAAATTCTCTAATGTCCCTTTCTAGTTAATTTATATCCCCTATACCCTGTTCCAACCTGGAAACCAACGTTTAACTTTTATCACTATAGTCATCCCTAGGTATTCTTGGGGGATTGGTTCAGGACATCCTGAGGATACCAAAAGCCAAGGATGTTCAAGTCTTTTATATAGAATGGCATATCCAGAGATATGGAGGGCCAACTGTATAGATTTAATTTTGCCTGAATTTGGATTTCATATCAGTGTAATCATATACTATGTACCCTTTGTTCTTGCTTCTTTTGCTCAACATAATATTTAATTAATTAATTAATTTAGGCCACACCAGGACATGTGAGATCTTAGTTCCCCAACAAGGGATTGAACCCATGCCCCCTACAGCAGAAACGTGGAGTCTTAACCACTGGACCACCAGGGAAGTCCCAACATAATGTTTTAGATATCCATCTGTGTTATTATTGAGTGTATCATAGTTTTTTTCTTTTATGTTGTTGAATAGTATTCCCCTATGGATATACTATAGCTTATCCATTCTCCTGTTGATAGACATTTATGGTTCCAGGTTGTGGTTGTTATGAATAAGAGTGTTAGTACATTCTTTGATAACTCTTTTTGTGGACATACATTTTTATGTTTTATTTCTCTTAGGTAACTATCCTGAAGTGGAATTGCTTGACCACAGAGTAGATATGTGTGTTTGTTTATAACAAATTGCCAAATTGTTTCCTGCCAGCAACATATGAGTGTTCCAGTTATTCCATATTCTCATCAGCATTTAGTGTCATCAGTCTTTTTTTTTTAATAAATTTATTTATTTATGTATTTATTTATTTATTTTTGGCTGCCTTGGGTCTTCTTTGCTGCACGCGGGCTTTCTCTAGTTGCGGCGAGCGGGGGCCACTCTTCGTTGCGGTGCGCGGGCTTCTCATTGCGGTGGCTTCTCTCGTTGCGGAGCACGGGTTCTAGGCGCGCGGGCTTCAGTAGTTGTGGCACTCGGGCTTGGTAGTTGTGGCACGTGGGCTCTAGAGCACAGGCTCAGTAGTTGTGGCGCACGGGCTTAGCTGCTCCGTGGCATGTGGGATCTTCCCGGACCAGGGCTTGAACCCATGTCCCCTGCATTGGCAGGCGGATTCTTAACCACTGCACCACCAGGGAAGTCCCCATCAGTCTTTTTTATTTGAGCTATTCTATTAGGTGTTTAAAAGTATCTCATGATTTTAATTTACATTTCCCTGATAACTAATGAAAAGGTTTGAATGTACATTCATGTGTAATTATCTATTCATGTCTTCTTTTGAAAAACGTCTGTTCAAGTATTTCCCCCTGACTTTTAATTAGTATGTCTTTTTACCATCGATTTATAGGATTTTTGTTTGTTTGTTTATTCTGGATACAAGTCCTCTGTTAGATAATTATTTAGCCAGTATTTTTTTCACAGACTGTGGCTTGTCTGTTTACTTTCTTAATGGTATCTTTGATGAGCAGAAAATTTTAAAATTTGATGAAGTTCAGTTTATCTATTTTGTTTCATTATAGTTTGTGCTTTTTGTCAAAGCAGTCCCTGCCAAGGGACAAAGATATTCTCTTGTGTTTCCTTCTAGAAGCTTTATGGTTCTGTGTTTTACATTTATATCTATGATTCATCTTGAATTAACTTTTGTGTATGTAATGAGATTGGGATTGAGGTTAATTTTTTTCCACATGGACATCCAGTTGTTTCAACATCATTTGTTCTGGATTGTCCTTTCCCAATTGAACTGCCTTGGCACCTTTGTTGAAAATCAAGTGACTGTATACATATGGTCTAGTTCTAGACTCTTCTGTTCCACTGTCTATTTGTATATATTTATGCCAGTACTACAGTCTTGATTACCATAGCTTTATATTAAGTCATGAAATCATGTAAGTCCTTCAACTTTGTACTTTTTGAAGATTCTTTTGCCTGTTCTAGATCCTTTGTTTTTCCATGTAAATATTATAATCATCTTGTCTACTCCTTCAAAGTGGCTCACTGGAATTCTATAGAAATTGCATAAAATTTTTGTATCAGTTTAGGAAAAATGGACATGATCTTCCCATCATGAACATATTTTCTTTCCATTTATTTCACTTTTTTTGCCCTTGAGGCTATTGTAATTGGTAATTTCTTAAACATTAATTTTCCAATTATTTGTTGAAAGATTTGCTGATTTCTTAGTTTTGAGTTCCTTGCTTCTAGGTGACTTAAGTTCTTCCAATTCCAGCAAAATGCATTTCAGTTTAGTACTGGTAGCAAATAGAAGTTAAAATAAATGAACTTTGCAACATTGATTTTAGTACATACCTATTCTGTTAATTAAGAGTATCAATATTTTCTGTATTTGATTGGTGAGTGTTTTCCTCAGAACTCCCTGCTGTTTGTATGATTTAGCTGGCATTTTTCTAAAGTAAGGAAGCGCATGCTATCTTTTTGTGGCTGTTTCTGGCTCCTCAGTTAGTAAGCCAGCCCCTGGAACACAGGATGCTATAGATTTTCTGTCTTTCATTTGGTCATTGAGTGAATGAAGTAGGAATAGCTTTGGGCTCTCAACAGTGGGAAAGTTTGGCTAGTGGGATTCAAAGTAAAGAAGAGCAAAGAATAAGCCTTGACGGGACTTGCTGGTGGTGCAGTGGATAAGAATCCTCCTGCCAATGCAGGGGACACGGGTTCAAGCCCTGGTCCGGGAAGATCCCACGTGCCGTGGAGCATCTAAGCCCATGTGCCACAACTACTGAGCCTGCACACCTAGAGCCCGTGCTCTGCAACAAGAGAAGTCACTGCAATGAGAAGCCCGCGCTGCAACGAAGAGTAGCCCCCGCTCGCTGCAACTAGGGAAAGCCTGCACGGAGCAATGAAGACCCAACACAGCCAAAAAAATAAAAATAAAACCTTAAAAAATAAAATAAAATAAGCCTTGACAACAGAGGAGAATGACTGTGGTCCTTGTGGTGCTAGTGAATGCTTGAGCCTACCTCTCATGGGAGGGCTCCAATATAGAAATAGTAGGAAAAAATTAACATTCATTGGGATCAGAAAGTCTTGGAACCTAGTATTAGAGGCTTGATTTTTGTGCGCAATAAAGAATCTTTGCAGATTTTAAGTTAAGAATGTGCATAATGGACTTCCCTGGTGGCACAGTGGTTAAGAATCCATCTGCCAATGCAGGGGTCACGGGTTGGAGCCCTGGTCTGGGAAGATCCCACATGCCGCGGAGCAACTAAGCCCGTGCACCACAACTACTGAGCCTGTGCTCCAGAGCCCGTGAGCCACAACTACTGAGCCCTTGTGCCACAACTACTGAAGCCCGCACGCCTAGAGCCCGTGCTCCGCAACAAGAGAAGCCACCACAGTGAGAAGCCTGCGCACCTCAACGAAGAGTAGTCCCCCCTCACTGCAACTAGAGAAAGCCTGTGTGCAGCAATGAAGACCCAACTCAGCCAAAAATAAATAAATAAATTAAATTTATATATATAAAAAATGTACATAATAATGACACCATTTTATTAATAGACCTTTAATTGAAATATCTTTAGAAGTTGTTGTGTCTGTTATATTTTAGTTTTAAACCGTAGATGTATTTAGATTGTGTATAATTTCTTGTGGCCGCTGAAATAAATTACCACAGACTTGGTGGCTTAAAACAACAGAAATTTATTCTTTCACAATTCTGGAGGCTAGAAGTCCAAAATCAGTATAACTGGGCCAAAATCAAAGTATTGGCTGGGCCACCATTCCTCTAGAGGCTCTAGGGGGAGAGTCCATTCCTTGTCTCTTTTAGCATCTGGTGGCTGCCAGCATTCCTTGGCTTATGGTCTCATCACTCCAGTCTTCAAGGCCAGTACTTAAAATCTCTCTGCACAGTCTTCACATCACCTTCCCCTCTGTGTGTCACATCTCCCTCTGCCTCTTTCTTATAAAAATTCTTTGATTATATTTAAGACCCACCTGGACAGTTCAGTATAATCTTCCCAATCTTTAACTTAATTCACATCTGCAAAGACCCCTTTTCCAAATGAGGTAACATTTACAGGAACTAGGGATTAGGACCTGATATTTTTGGGGGCTATTATCAGCCTACCGCAGAATATTATCTTTTTTAGACCTTCATTTTGTTCTGGAACTTGCTGTCAAAGCAGATTGGACTGAGGCTTTTGGTACCCCAAATGACATACTTATTTTCTTGCTATAACTTCCATTTTTTAATTAAATCCTATATCACAGCATAAAATTTATTGCATTCTGTTAGCACAACAGAATAGATCTAAAAGCCTCAGATGGTGAATTACTTACTTAAAATAATAGGAAAATACCAAATTAGGGAAAATGATTGAATTGTGCTTTGACTACCATAGAACTGATACATGACTCAAAATTTAGTGATAGATTTTAGTTTTGGGCAGTCAGGAACTAATTCTTGGTTTTGTAGGGCTTTCTTGGTCTGGTTGGTGTATAATTAGTCCAGTGTGTTCTGTTCCTTGTACCAACCACTACTGGTTTCTGTAGTGGCCTATTAGAAATTACCTATCTTCTAGTCTGTACTTCTGTGATACAGCTGCTAGATTAGAATGGTTTCTCTAGGGCCTTGCTCAATGTTTGCAGCATACTGAGATTGCGTTTTCACGTGTAAGTATTGATACATCTTAAATGCATACTAGTGGTGTATTTGAGCATGTTACATGAAATAACATTGATTCATACCAAACTTGTTATACAGAACTTCTTCACATAGTGTTAGAAGAAGGGTTAGGTAGAGAACTTAATATAGCCTACTCTATTTTGGCTTTGGTACATTACTTAATATCCTAGCTTTAAGGATTGCTTAAACCTCAGTATGGGAATAACTTTCATGAGCATCATTCGATAAATCATGGCCTAAAAAAGATGAAACAATAAAGCCTAAGTTTCCTTTTCTTCAGTCGTCATATTAATTAGCTTAAATATTTAAATATTAATAGCTGATAGATTTGGGCATAGGAGGAGAAGAAGAGAAATAGTTTCCCAGAGGGAAAATGGAAGCCTGATTCTCTTTGTTTGCCCTATAATCTTTCTCCCAGCATACATGATGTTCATTAGTTCTTCTGGGCAACCAAATATCACAATAGCCTTTGCTCTGCTAGTGAGGATCACCAGCAGTGTGGGGAAAGTTCAGCATGAAAACAAATGTAAGAAAGATTTACTAATGAATTAATTTGTATTCAAATGTTTTATTGAGTTCTTCAAAATTGTTTCTTACAAATCTGCCCTAAAATAACCATTTTTCAATACAAATTTGTGTTTGGGGATTTTTAACTTTAAAATCTTCAGGGCTGAGCCAGAAGATGAGAAGTGTTTTAATTTAAAGTAATAATTGTATAATTTCAAAAGAAAAGCTGGTAGTCCATTGTTATGATATCTACAGCCAAGCATATTGTATAAGGAGAGCTTCATACTCTGTAGAGTTTGTACTCTTCCTCTGTCAGGTCCTGCTCGTCTGCATGTACCTATTTCTGTTTGTGTTAGTCATCCTCTCTGGGTAAATTGTCCATGAGACCAGTGATTCCATCAGCAAATTATCCAGAAAATGCTGTCTTTGCACATTGTGACAGATCATGTCACTGGTGGATTTATAGCTACTCCAGTGCTCTAATTAACCTGGCAGTTGTCTCTGGTGCCCAACACTGTTGTCTCGTTGCTTGGCATCTTAGTTTTCATCTTCTCATTACCTTCTCTCTTAACTAAAGCTCAGATTTAGAGGTTTTTTTTTAACCTAACCCCCCCCCCCGACCCTCTCTACTCATCACCCTGCCCCCCTTGTTTTTGATTGGCAGTATCATCCAGATAAACAAAGTGCAGATGTACCAGCAGGAACAGTGGAGGAATGTATACAGAAGTTCATCGAAGTTGATCAGGCATGGAAAATTCTAGGGAATGAAGAGACAAAACAAGAGTATGACCTGCAGCGGCATGGTAGGTACTTGTGGTGAGGCGCCCCAGCACGCTGGCAGCTCTGTGAAGCACAGTCTGCAGCCATTTCTGGGGGACGCTTTCCAGCATTGGCACCAAGTTGTTGTTGCCTCCTTTACTCCTTCCCTCCGTCACTGTTTTTAATTATGCCCTATTCTTAGTAGTGATTACTGTGTATCCATTGAGAAGTCAACAAAACTACCAGCATGTGGCTTCTTGTGAAGCCATGAAAGCTACTTTTTATAACTAATGAAAAATGCTTAATTACACATTCCTAATAAATATGTTTTTTATGTTTAAAAACTTCTTTTTATTAATTTAAATTATGTACTGATTAAAATTTTCATTGAGTACTTTTAAGACTATGTACTGTATAAATGACAATCTATAGGAAGATGCTATAAAGGATAACATCTTAAAGCACTCTTTGCTGTCTCTGAACTTGTTTTAGGCTAGGTTTTCATGATTATCTCCTGGATAAACTATATTCCTTGTAAGATTGCTATAAATGATATCTTAGGAACGCACATTTCCTAAGCAATTTTAAAAGTCATTTCTTTTATGCATTTTAGAAAATAGCTTCTTAAAACAGTGACAAGCTCTTGTGAGAAAGAAAGGGACAAATATAGGTCAGGTTTGTCACACATGGACTGCAGTTACACGAAGTGATAGGCTGTCTTTCAGCACTGGCCTTGGGATAGGAGTCCCTCAGCCTTCTATCTGAACCTTCAATATGCACCCTACATGCTAATGGGGGGAGTCAATAATCAGCCACAGCCTGTGGGGAAAACACTCAATTGCACTCTGCCATAGCGCACCAGGCTCAGCATTGACTCACATGTGTTGATAAAAGCTCACTGTCTCTGTACTTGATTATTGAATCTCCTCCCATGCCCTGCACCAGTACACGATCAAACCTAACAAAATGATTGTAAGGCTCCTACTACTAAGGTTATGAAAATTTGATTTGAGAAATAAGGCTTTATTTCTAAGATACAACATTATAGGTTAAAGCCAACAATATATATAGAATATCCATATCTATTTTCAGAGGGAGTTGTATCAATAAAATTAAGTCTTTCTTACAGTTAGTGTGTGATTCCTTTGTGGAAAGACTTCATAAGCAATTTGCTTATGTACTGGAGTATTAGTTTTTAATAGTCACTTTCATAATACTAATCATCTCTAAAGCCCTTCTACTTTTTTAAGACTGATGAACTTATCAGTACTTTTTAAAAAATGTTAAGAAACCAATAAATATACCTTTGCAATGAATTTGGATTAATTTTCAAATATGGCTTGAATATTGGGTCCTCCTCCTATTTGGTGCATTTATGTGCGTCTTTCCAATGTTGTATTTCTTCTGTAAATTCTTGTACTTCCGGCAAAAGAATGTAGAGGTGGTTTCATTTGAGGATGAATTCTATCCATAGATACATCTTTTTGACCTTGCTTCACATGGTAAAATTTCTGTGAAAGTGTAGAAATTAATAAACATGGATATATTGTATGTGAGAAGTTACCTATGTTTCTAAAGTGACCAAGTTCTACTGTAGATGACAGTCTCTCATGGTGCTTTGCACGTCTTTACCAGTCTTTATTCTGGGGTGCCGATTTGCTTAAGGTGAGGATAATCCACAAAACTGTATCTTAAGGAGTGTAGGGTGTGTACTTGGACTGTCGCTCTGCATTTTTGCCACTCCACAGCTTGGTATTATTAAGAACTTATCAGTGAAACTGACTAGAAACCTACTGTCGACAGAGAAAAGAGGTAGGGAGAGATGAGGAATCAAAAAATATTCTCCCTTGCTAGGGTATTGGGGGGGAAGACCAGAAATGGGAGAAATAGGAAGCAGGGTTAAAAGTGAGCAGTAGAATTACATGAAGGAGGTTTAAGAGATGTTAGAAGAATAACCAGCATCTTCAAGCCTTTCTCATTGCCTTTGAGAAGTCTTTGGAAATGTGGATTTCTTTCGAGCTTTGAATCCTTGGTTTGGAGGTTTTAATGGAAGGAGCTCTAGCCTACTGCATCTCAGGAGATTCGTGTAACTCATTGATGAGGTCACAACAAAGTTTAGACAAACCAAATACAGTGAGATTGGGCTTGATTCATGATTCTGATAAATAGGCAGATCTTCTGGGAATTTATATGATGTCTGTCTGCTTTGCATGTTTTTCAGGCGGGTGAGCTTTTCTAGAAGGACAGTAGAAATACAAATTTTCATGACATTTTAGTACCTCAGATCTAAATATTTCCTTCATTACCAGAGGCTCCAAATAGTGAGAATGCTTTGTTTCAGTTTTAAATTGAGATTGGCTTGCTGTTTAGATAGGGAATAGAAGTTTCTTATCCAGATACAACTTGCTGGTTTTAAGCCTTTCATACTAGAGCTATTTCAAAAATCTCATAATAAACCTGGTTTTGTATTGTCATTTCTCTTGATTACCGACATTAATTTTTCCTTCTTTACCCATCTTCAATAAGTGGCTCCTCGAAAGAAGGAAATGAACTTGAACTTGTAACACTGAGGATTTAGATTTGATAGAAGGAAAAACTTTGAGAGTGATAATTTGTTGAAGACCAGGATAGGTTACCAAGAGAGAGAGAAGTTGTTATAACCAGGTCAAAGCACTCTTTTTTTTCTGGGTCACCCCCTGGGGACATGGAAATAGCTTTGTTATACAGAACCCTTTTTGCATGTGGTGATAGTTCATTGTAGAACTTTCTTTTCATGGTGTGTGCTTTAAATATGTTTGTTTCCTGCCCTGCATTAACGTATAGTATAAAATAAGTTTGTGTTCTATATACTTGGGAAGGAGGCAGGAGATGTTTTATTGGCGGATGTTGAACACTTTCTCATATTTCACAGCTCAAAGTTGGTGCTCTTTTGTAAGGAAAGCCTCATAGTATTACCTACAACCATTTATTTCTGTAAAAGATCGTTTAAAGGAGCCCTTGAAATCCATATTTTTTGCTTCACAAAAGAAATTATCAAAAGAAATAGTCTAGGATAGGTGACCTAAAGTAAAGTACCTGTGTTTTTTCTCCCTCATTTACACTTCTGTATTCTTGGTTGACATTTTAGGGCAGTGTTGGCCAGGCTCATTAGAAAAGCAAACCTAATAAAAGATTAGTAATATTCAGTTCCCAGATATTAGACATTTTGAAAGCAGTGTTAACTAGTGAATTTAATCAGTTAGTTCCAGTTGGACATATTTACCTTATTGTTTTTAAGGATGCTTCCAAAGCCTGCTTCCCAGGTTCCCTTGAAAGGCATGTAGTTATTCAAGGTTAGGCTTTGCACTTCATACAACCAGATGAACACTTTGGAAAATCTTTTTAGGATTTATAAAATGTTCATATGAATAATATCTGTTGAATAGATTTTTGTGCCTTTATAATTCTTGTGGGGAGTTTTCTCATATTAAGCACATTTAAAAACACGTCAGAAGCATATCATGAAAAGAATAGGGATCGTGATTCAATAGCTTTGTAGTGTGAGTCACACAGATCTCTGATGTCTCGGTGGCTGTATGGAGTGACACAGCTTATGAGTTAGGTTACTTCACTGTGATCTGAAGAGAAACAGACCTTCAAATGAAGTCAGTCAAATTAAATTATGTTGTAAAAAAATAAGTGGATTGTGTCTGGAGTCCTTGGTGGTATATTGTTTTATATTAAGATGTACCTTGTTTCTCTGTTAGTGAATTATTTTGGTGATGTGGAGCCTTCACGCTACACAATTGGCCAAGTGCTTGGATACCCAAGACAGCTGGGCTCTGAAGAGGATTGAGCCAAACGTTGGAAAGTTAGTGTCTTTACTTAAAGCTAATCAGCTATACTCTCCTTACCTAGATACAAAAGGTCGTTGCAGTTGTTGTATTATACAGTTCACTCCATCCCTTTATTAGGATAAATATTTGAGAATGGGAGATAAATAAGTAAATCTTGGACCAGATGAGGAACGTACCTTAAAACCCCACCAACATTTATGTGTCAGAGAACTGAATCAACATGTAATTTCTTAAATTTAAAATAAAAGTACTTGCTGAAAAGCAAGTTAACACTAAGGACTGATTAACTCCATAAGAAGCGAATTAATACTTTTAAATGTAGATAATACGAATTTGGGTTACCTGTTTGGAATAATGACTTAAGGCCAGTGGATGTTTGTGTAAATTATGTGCTAAAACTGACCCTTATAAAATACTTGTATTAGTCAGATTAGGGTTTCCATTTATGGTCATATCAGTTTTTCCATTTGATTTTAGGAATTTGAAAATTGGCTATAAAAATGTGCTTCAGGTAAAACTTGAAGATAAGCATCAGGGGGCATGTTTTTTTTGTGACTGTTTCTGGGAAAAGTAAGTACGTGAAATGATGCAGAAAATCCATCTAGACAGTTAGGGACTTGCATTTCTTCAGAGAGGGAAGATAATATAGATAAAACTTTCTGTGAGGGTCCTCTTGCTTCATCTTCTTTGTCATAAGAAGGTGACTACTCGCATTATTTGTTACTTTTACTTGAATACAAATAACTGCCTTTGCAATGACAATGTATTTTAAGATCATTTCTCAATGATTTTGAATAAAAATTTGGCTAGTTTCAAATAATGCTATAGAAACCTATGGGCAAGATTATAGTTATAATCCTGTAATACTTGGACATAATTGGAAGTTTTGATTTAATAACAGAGAAAATGTAGGATTTTAGGAAGTTTGTGTCTCCGTCTTTAACCTCTTTCCCAATTTCTACTCGGGTACTTGACCTAACTGAAATCAATGGGTTCAAAACCAAGACTGGGTCCACCTTTCTCATTGCTTGTTTTTAACCCTCAGACTTGAAACCTTTCTTTCATATTACACTCAGATTACTTCTAGTTTGCTCAATATATAGCCAATGAATTAAAAATGAGTGTTGGCATTTCTTCTTTAATGTGTTTTTTTTTTTCCTCTAAGTGATCTTTTTATTCTCACAGCTACCACAATAGACCATACCCAGATTATAACATAGACTCAGGTTACTTCCACAGCTGCTAATTGGCCTTCTCCCATAGTCATTTACATTTTGATTGGTCTAGCTTTCTTTATTCTTTCTCTTGTTTAAGAACTTATATAACTACCCACTCCCTAACACAACATTTACCCATTCACATGGAATTTAAATGGGACAGAAGCTCTTAAGTTTGTCCCTGATTACTTCTTCCAGCCTTATCACCAGTCACAAACCTAATGTGAATCTTCTCCCCATTCATTTAGGGGTTCCCAAACACATCTGCTTATACTGTTTGTTGTTACTCAGAATACCCTCGCATTCTGATTCTTCACAGCTTATTCTTCAAGTTCCAACTCTAGTCCTCCTAGCTCCACCCCCCACAAAAGAAAGCCTTCCCTGACTTTCTAATCTATTGTCATTATGTCTAACTTCTGAATTTAATCCATAAATTATTTTGATTTTTTTTTCCCCATCTTTCAGTTCTGTTTGATACTTTGGAAGGACTAAATAATAATATGGACTATGGCTTTGATAATAATAGATCAATTTTAATGTGACTGACAGTAGTAAAGTACATCAAACTTCTTAACACTGTTACAAATCCAGACAAGGTGAAGAGTTGCTGCCGTCCTACACTGTGGTACTTGAGGCTCCCCCCACTCCCCGCCCCCCAACCATGCAATAATTGAGTCACTTTCCTGTGGTCTGTTATAGACAGGTCAACACAAACAGTTAAAATAGCAGCTATTTGTTGAGCACTAGAACTATGGCAATTGTCTTTTAATCATTGCTTAACAACCTTGTAAGGAAGATATTAATATCTGTTTTCCAGAGAAGGAGTCTGAGGCCCAGAGGGTTTAAGTAATTTGACTAAGGGCACATAGCTAGTAATTGATAAGAGGGGAAACTCAAAGCCATTCTCTGACTCTTAATCACTGTGCTGGGCTGCCAAGTTTTGAATAGGTGTGTACAACCTACTATTTTAGTTCCAGATAGTCAGGAATGAGGCATATTTGAGGGTCAGAGTGAGAGGCCAGGCTTACTTCTGCTACTGTGTTCTGCCTTTCTGTAGTGAAACATGAAATTCAATTTCCAGGTTTCATTTGGTACCTTTCATGAGCCCTGGGTTTCTGTTCAGCTTATGAAAGAACCGTAGTTCTTCAAGTCCATAATTAAGCTCCAAGTTTGTAGTTTTTCTTCAATATGGAAAGCCTTGCAGTTGTGACTCTTTAGTTTCATCTGGGAAAGAATTATAGAGCTTTATGATTTAATGAATAGGTTTCAAGTTAAACGTTGCCTGATTCTGAATCTCTTATCAAGGTAGAGACTGTTCTAAGAACATAGACTATTAACGACAAGGAACTGATTTCCTTCAAGTTATTTCCTATATGAAAGATTTAATTATGTATACTGAAATGATTTTTAAGAAGGAGGTGATTGTTTAAAATTAAATTACTTGGTTTTAAAGCAGCAAGATACTAATTTAGACCTAAAGGAAAATACTGCGATTTGCTTTTAACACACATAGATGACTTCTGTAAGTTTGAAATAAACTTTGTTTTAAATGGCATAAAAATAAATACAATGCACTAACTGCTAAATGAGAGCGTTCTGGGGACTTGATCACTTGAGCAACACACAGCATTGCCACTCTTGAATAGTAGGGACAGAGTTGCAGATAGACTAGATCTTTTGGCCAGTAGTGGGTTGAATGAGAGTTTTAGATATCTCATCCATAAAGAATAAAGTTTAATTCCTCTTCTCGGTAGCTTTTTGTTGCTGTTATTTATTTATTTTTGCTTATTTATTTGAATTGTAGCTACAGTTAGAAAAGGTTTCCTGGGATTAGGAAGTGTAATTATATAGGCAGCAAACAAAGAGCTGTTTTAGAAATTTTACTGTCATTAGGAGGAAGTTTTAAAAGACTGGAATTCCATTGTCTGGTAAGAAGTAAGGAATATTTATTGATTCCCAAATGGAGCTGAAAAAAACCTTTCCTCTTTTAGAAAGTTGTGAATGACCCAGCGAGAGCTCTAGTAAGCTTTACTGAACCAAGCTGCTAATAGTTATTTAATGTTATTCTTCAGTGTGAAAGAGTCTCCGTAGATTTTCCTTTTAATCTCTTTGAATTGCAGGCTCATAAACCTCTCTGATGAGCCCTGCCAGTGTTTTCTCAGCTCCCACTGTTGAGACAGTGGAGCCGCAGAATTCTTTCACTTCTTGTTGTCAGACAAATCCAATAGAGCACAAGGTCAGAAGGGCCTCTACTTCTAAAGGTTGAGAGATTCTTTTTCAAGTAACCACATAAATTATTTGATTTTATCATTATATTGGTTGGGAATCTCTCTTTAACGATAGTGCATTGCTTTCCACATGTAAGTAAATCTGGAAGTTTTTCTTGTCTCCATATTTGCTTAAGCTTGTGAGCACAGTACAGGTTGTGCACAGACCTTAACGTTCCTAGATATCTTAGAAAAAGCTGAACCCATTCACTTCAAAAGAATTAGGAATCATGTAGTGACATTGGACTCAAGATGGAGTTCACCAAATGCCAGGCAGTGCTCTTCTTTCCAAAGGGCTGTTTTTTGGGGTTTTTTTTTTAAATTACTACCATTCTGTAGCTAAGATTCCAGATTCAAATCTTGGATCTGTTTATTTAATTAAATCACTTTCTAAGTCAGTTTCTGTTTTGTCATGATTTTTAGTAGTGTCCTGTTAAGGAGAACTTTAAGATAGGGTTTACATTTTCAGATGCCTATTACAGTGTTATAATGAGCAAAAATATTTATAATATGTAAAACTCAAAAGAAAACGAACTTATGTCTTTTGCAGATGCAGTGCCTGATTAGTAGATAATAATCAAAGCTAATTACAGGGTTCCTGTGAGTTACTTTAAGGGCTAGGGAGGAATTAAGTTTTCTAATTATATCTACAGTGGTGGACAAGCAGAGATCATCGTTTAAAAAGAAAAAAAAGAAACATTGATTAGTTTGTGCTCCTTCCTTGTAATGGTAGTGGGGGGGCAGGGAGTTGCTGTTGCCCCATTCGCTGGACACCTGCCTCTCAACAAAAGATGGTGGTCTCCTCCCTGCCCCCTGCCCCCACCCCCCGCATTTAGATTCACCTTTTCCTTGTGAGTACCCTCTCTGCTCATCATACAATTCTCCAGGGATCCAATTTTCCCCTGACTTAATCACCCTCAGCCTTTTTCAGAAGTTGTTAGATTATGGTCCTTTCAAAGGATACACACTTTCTTACGGAGCTCTTTACTTCGTTCCCTGACTTTTCTTTCCTTATTTCTATTTAAAAATATAGCCATTAGAGTTTCAACACTATACCTAAACCTTTTTATTGAAGTATAGCATACATACAGAGGAATGCACCGATCCTAAGTGTACAGCCTGATGGATTTTCACAGTAAACACACCCATCTAACTAACCAGCAGCCCAGCAGGCCCCTGTAACTTCTTGCAGTCACTACTCACTCTCCCACGCCCAACATCACAGGATAGTTTTGCCTGTTACATTTCACATAATGGGGAAATCATACAGTACGCAGGTATCCTCCGCTTTTCAAAAATTTGCTTTACTCCACTTCGCTTTCATGAAAGACCTACATTAGTACCTGCTTTCACTTAATGGAAAGAAATCCTAAGTGGATGTTCACCTTTATGAAAAGAGGTGAAAAGTGAAAACAGTGCTCAGCATTTGCTTTGCGGTGAGCCCCAAGCGGCCAGAGTGGCACTGCCAGCCTCTCTCCCTGGGAACTATGTTCAGCATCAAGCCACCATAGCTTTGAACTGTGTCTGTGAGCATCTGTGCTTTATCTTGAATTATTTTGTGCATCCGTTAGCAAGATATGTCTTGAGGTAATTTCTTCTTTGCTTTACCTATTTTGGCTTACAAAAGGTTTCATAGGAAAGCTCTACTTTCAGATAGCAGGGGAAGCCTCTGTCCGCTCTTGTGTCAGATACTGACTTTTAAAACCAGAATCCCCACAAAACTTGGACTGTGTGCATATAGTATTGAATAATCAGGTCAATATGTAGATGTTTAGATAGGCACAGAACAGGAGAATATTTTAATATACTCCTTTTAACTCTGACCTTGGGTAAAGTACTAACCATTTTTATGTTCTATTTTCTTTCCCTTTTACCATGAGATATGGTCTAAACTGATCTTTCAACTAAGAAGTAGTTAGCTACAATAAAGTTCCTGTACAGAAAGAGGAAAAAAATAATAAAAATGTAAAAGCCACTTTTTGGAGTAGGTGGAATAATAGAAAGAGTTCCACATAAAATAGTAACTAGGGAGAATAACAATAGCTTCCTAGTAGAGAAGCAGAACAATACAAACCTGACTTGCTTGGCAGTTATATTTGCCAGTTATTTCTCATTAATTATTTTAAAATAAACATGGCATAATGGATACTTATGAATGGGTTGTCTTTTTTAACAATTAATGTATTACAGGTGTCCAAGATAGGTTAGATTAAGGTTTATTCATCTTGTCATACCTCTGCCTTGTCTGATTTGCTCTGATTTCAAAATTACTTAAGATATCTGTAAGATGCCCTGGAATATAGGCAACTTGATTGTAAATTATTTATACCTGTTTTTCCCCTAACCAAGCTCTATGAAGTGCCAATTACCCCCATTCTTCAATTCTAAAACAGTGTTTCATTTCTGCATTCAAGCAGATTATCTTGGTCCTTCTGTGTAAGAAATTGAAACACATGATAAAAGTCCATGAGACTTTTAGATAGAATTTTTTTTTTAATTTGGAATACTGAATAACCTATAACCAAGTAAACTTTATATAGAATGTGGAAATTAAATTGTTTTGTTCAAAAACTACCTCACATACTGATACACTTTGCATAGGCTATTCAGTGGACACACAGAGATGGAAGAACCACCCCTGACCACTTCGCAGAAGTCTTTATCTTTGGGTTTTAGAACAGTTTAATAGACTTAGTACCCATTAAATATGAAGTGATATAATATTTGACATACCTTAATAGAAAAGCATGGTGAGTTCAAAATATTGTATAATCTTTTCATCTATTTTAAAATTGTGTAACTCACCAATAAATTTTGAACAGGCAGTTATTAAATATAATTAAATCGCAGGCATTCACACAACGGAACAAAGGGAAGCATTCTCAGCAAGTGAACAAGAGACTAGTGAGACAGCTAAAGAAAATTTCATTGGGGTGGGGGGTGGATTTTAGTAGTTTCTTTTAAGCATTGACTTCTAGCAGAACAATACAAGCATACAGGAAGTACAGCGTGCCTTTAAAAACAAAGACAAGTGCTTCTCGTCTATAGTTGCTTTCTTTGTCCTACAGTACACTTGCTTTAAGTAAGAGTGCATGCTTATACTACCTAGGCCATATTCCTACTAAATTTAGGTGGCATTCCAGGTTTCTTTGGACCTTCCCTCTGTAGGGAAAACTTTGGCCCAGGAAACAGCAGTGGAACATCAACACAGAAAGGTTGTGTTGCATGGCTATTAAAATATTTTAAAATAATTATTCCTTTAAGTTACCTATTACTCTGTTGTGAGCAATTAAAAATCAGATGACTAAAAGCCCCCTTACATTTGGTTAGAGCCTTATTCTTTAAGGCACTTTTAGCCTGATCTCAATTGATTGGAAGAACACCCTTTATTAGTTTGCTCCGTCTGCCATAACAAAATGCCGTAGACTGGGTGGTTTAAACAACAGAAATTTATTTCTCACAGTGCTGGAGGCTGAAAAGTCCAAGATTGAGGTGCAAGTTGATGAGGATCCTGGTCAGGTCTCTTTCTGGCTTGCAGAGGACCACTTTCTTGCTGTGTCTTCATATGATACTTTCCTCTGTGCATGTGAGTGGGGAGAGACCCCTCTCTTCGTCCTCTTGTAATGCCATCAGTTCTATCAGATTAGGACCCCACTCTTATGACCTCATTTAACCTTAATTACCTCCTAAAAGGCTTATTTCCAAATAAAGTATGTTGGGAGTTAGGGCTTCAACGTAAGAATTTGGGAGGGGGGACATAATTCAGTCCAGAGTGACCCTTCTAAGTAGATAAGAGATAATATGATATACATAAGGTTACAAAGCTAGTAAAATATTATAACTGAGGTTCAAATATAGTTAGTTTTTTACCTGACTCCACAGTCTTTCTTAGTCACAAATATAGTTTATCTGACAGAAAATTTCCCCCTACAAAAGAGTTCATTAGTTGATCACAAAGAATCATCAAGATCAACTTCATGGTTTTGCTTGTTGCATGCTTGTGAAAAATGGGATAGATTTTGACTGTTTATGAGATGTTCTGGATTTTTTTAGTCAGCTGAAGTCAGATAGCTTTAAAACTGCTATCAAAAGTAGTAAGCTAAGTTTTTAAATAATTAGAATTGTAGTGACCAGGTTGAACTTGCCTTCTTAGCATTCTTCATGGTTATGATTTAAGTATCAAAATTAAGTGTCTCATTCTGTATTTTACAGAAGATGATCTAAGAAATATGGGACCAGTAGATGCTCGAGTGTATCTTGAAGAAATGTCTTGGAATGAAGGTTGGAATTATTTTTTTCTCTTGATTACAATCAGGAAAAGTATTAGGGACCTCCTATAAGAAAAAAACCTTCATAGGATGCTTGGAAATAACAGCTTGGCTTTCTATATATATGCGGGTGTTTTTGTTTGGAATATTTTGTTTCATTCTAAACTCCAATTATTGATGTCCACTTATGTGACTTATCTCCAGTTATTTTTCTGTCCTAATTAGATGTTAGGTACTTAAGATTTCATATGGTTTTCTTTTTTAAACTACTTTTTTTGTTTACTCTCCATCTGTGTAATAGGGAATATAAAGTCAAAGGAGATCATTTTTTCCATCCTATGTTGACACTTGAGATGAATTCCTATTAGAATATATGTTTATTTTTGTTTCTTTATATGGAATGATAAATTGTCAGAGCAGGGATTTTAATGTTATACATGTTATACTCTTCTACTTGGAGCTTGATGTTTAACCTCCTTTTTTGATTGTGTCTTAAGTGGAAAAGAAAAATCTGTCACTCCCTTTTACCTACCATGAAGTCATATCTTTTTCCCCTTTCCTATTAATAGAATTTAAAAACTTAAATCTAACTTAATTTTCCATTCTTCAGATTAGTTCTGTGAATTGCTCTGGTTAGGTTCTATTAAGTTCCTTTTTTTAAAATGGAAGCCATGAATACCACAATTCCATGTTTCTCTGGGCAAATGAAGAAATCTTACTGTTTTCTAGAATTTTTATATACTCTTAGTCCTATAACTTTATTATTCAGCCTGGGGTACAGATTTCCTGGGGGTTTATAAAAATGTATTAGTAAGTGTGGATAACTAGAAGATAAACAGCCTGTCCTTTCCGAAACCAAGTTTACTGGAATATTTTTTAATGGCAGATTCTTAGCTTAGTGCTCTTAGGAAGTTGGGTCACAAAGCTATATTGACTTAGAAGGGGAATCATGTTTTTGCCTATGAGGCACTCTGCTCCTAAACTGCCAAATGAAATCCTGGAGTAGAAATTCTTATTTGCAGTGAATGATTGGAAAACTTGAGATTTTGTGTAACTGGGGCTCCCGGGGTTCATGATAGTTTCATCAGAGTAAACAGGAAGAGCTACTGCTGTGAAAATAGAATACACTAGTGACACTGATTTCACTGCTACTTTGTGAAGGGGATAGATTAGAACATGTCGTTTATCAGGGAGACTTGCCCAGCTAAATAATATTTTTTGAAAATACAGTATTGCCAGCTTATCAACCAGTATATGTGTGTGTGTGTCCATCTCTTATTGGACAAATTAGTTCTTGTTGTAGTTGATATGACTAATATGTTTTGTTTACTAGTAATTCCTGATAATATTAAAATAGTGAAAACTGGTTTTTGTAATTTTTACTTTTTTTAGTAAAATTTTAAAAATATAATCAATTTAAGATTTTATTTTAAATTAAGACTATGGATTAGTGTGGTTCAAGCATCTGCTCAGTCAGCAAATATATGGGCTTTTTGATAACAAGTGAAAATGCCAAGACATTGAAAGATATATACAACATGAAGTCAAGAATTATCATAAATGTTATTGTCCTTGGTACTCCCTAAAGTAAACTTGACAGTGAAGAAGATAAGCATCCCGGCTACAGCCAATGAATCGGTTATAAGCAGCTACAGTTAATCTTAAAAGTATAGGATGTTCTTAGATACTTATTTAAATTAAGGGTTTTTTATCACTGTAAAGATAGAAATAGTCCTTATCCTCATGAGAGAAAATAGTGAGCAACAGCTACATGAAGCTATTATTTTTGCAGGAATATTTAAAAACTGGTCATGTGAGTTTTGCAGTTGAATTTGCAATTCGGAATTGTTCTGTGCGATTGCAAAGAGCAGCCTTGGCAGATGAAAGTACATAAAAAGTGTGGTCAACTGGACTAGCAAAAGCATTTGATGATTCCTTCATGGGCGTTTTCAGAATAACCTTGGAAGGTGAAGATCCAGAATAGGAGAAAAGTGGATGAAATCCTACATGATAAACATAGCCAAATTATCAGCTTCTGGGTCCAGGAACAGTAGGAAATGATGCATTTTATTATGCTTAAAAGGCATACCTGAAGAGCTATTGAGAGATTGAAGTTAGCCACTCCCCTTACAGTTAGTCTGTTATACAGCTTGGTTGTTTTGTCTTCATTCAGTGTATTTAAAATTATGATTTCTGTGAAGATATCACTTTAAGTGATAATTTAAGAAGACATTTAAAAAGATGTGAGTTTTAGTGAGCATTAACATTTGGAATCATCTATGACAAAACTCCACAGTAGCCCATGGTGGCCTCTGCATCATTTACCAAGCACATGTCACCTCAAATTGTTTCTCAGTGTTCACTGAGGTGGTGAAAAAACAAGAGGAAGATTTAGCTCAAGAAAACCAATGGTTAGAATATGTACATTTTTAGACAATTTAATAATAAAATAGTTCACTTTGAAATCATGCTCTATTACACATATATGTTGGCTCAGACAGGGAAGATGTTAGTGTTTTAAAATTCAAGATGAAATTATTTTTCTTTATAGAGAAAAAAGACATTGTGGTGAAAAATGAAAAGCAGGATTGTGAATTAATGTTTTCCTTACTGATAAAAGAAACATGTAAAGCTGGCTTATTTAACTGCTTGTTTTTCCAAGACCAAAGTTGATTAGAGAACAAATCCAAGGCAGTTGAATTTTTTTTCTTTTTCTTTTCTTTTCTCTTCTTTTCATGCCATATGATGAGATCTAAGTGTTAAAAAATGAAGTTTGAGAATTGAATGAAGATATTTGATTGTAAGAAATCATATCTTTAGAGATTTAGTTCATTTATCTCTAATTTTTTAATGACAGTAGTAAAATAATGAGATCAGTAATTATTTTTCTTTGACAGTCACTCCTCAGTGACAGTAAAATGGAATAACCAGTGGATCAGAGATTCTTTCAGCTAAAAGACAAAGTATTTCAACTTCCTAGGAAGATGAAACTTATAAAATTTCCCCCATTTGTAGGCAGAACATTGCACCATATTGCCTCCTTTGGGCATCTCACTTCAGTGATTGTCCTTTTGGTTCCTAAATCATTTGTAAACACCAAACAGGTACACACACATAGCCCCCACAGAAAGGACACCATAGTATATGTCTATACATTTAAGTCAGGATTCTTGAAATAGTGTGATACCAGAACAGATAGGATTCAAATGCTGAACCTGATAAACAGTCAAGTCAGCAGTTTTCGCTGAAAGGATATACTGCTGGCAAAGGCATGCTCCTTAACAATAAGACAGGTAGGGCTGTTTCTCTTCTTCGTTCACAGTAATATTTTAGACAACCACATTGTTCAGAAGAATGTAAAATTTACATGAATCTTAAGAAAACAGAAGACTTCAAATAAATTTCATTGGTCACTTCTGAGCATCTGCTCTCCCCTACAGGATCTCTGGTCTATTGTTTCATACCCTCAATACATTTCCTCCACAGATAAAGATTTTTTAGTAGATAATTTTTTAGAAACACTGCCCCTATACGAGAAATCTTTTCAAGTTCTCATTTAAATATATTTTATATTGACTGATCTTTTTTCTTTATTGTTTTGCAGTTTCTGTGGAATAGCTGCATTTTTTTAAAAGGCATTAACGAAGTAGTTACATGTAAGCATTTTGTTTTCTTTGCAGATGATCATTCTTTTTCTCTGAGTTGTCGATGTGGTGGAAAATACAGTGTTTCCAAGGATGAAGCAGAAGAAGTGACGCTGATTTCTTGTGATACGTGTTCACTAGTTATAGAACTCCTTCATTATCGCTGAGATTGTTCACTAAGTGGAATTCTTTAGTGTATTCAGACACATGGAGGAAAATCTACTCCACCTTTGTCCATTCAAGCAAACATATAAAGCTGATTTAAAAAAAAGGATTCTTTTTTGTCAGCTCTATTATTTGCAGAGAAAATATAAGACTGTCAGAGTCCACCTAGATTAATAGAAAATTAATTTCATTATTCATATGTATTTACATTTTATATTTACAGATCGCTAAGAAAGGGGGCTTGAATTAAAAGTTATATTTAGTGAATTCCCATCTGAGAAGTTTATTATTGGTGCATTTTCTCCTTGGTACAAAATATACGAATTTTCCTTTCTTCATATAAGTGTGTCTCATCTTTTAATGGGTCACAGTATCATCATATTCCTTTATAGTTGCTAAGTTTTTGAAGTAACATATTCCTAGCTGCTAAAGTTATAGGCCTTTTGTACAACTATTTCAAATCTCAGGTCATTAGAATTAAGTTAGAATCTTCGTGAATAACATGTGAGCCTAGCTCTCCCATGATGAAGGCTGGATATGGATATTCATGAGTTATTTCAAAGTTAATAAAGTGAAATGGCAACCGGAGAAAGAAGGAGAGCCTTGGAGTCAGAAAACCATGGCCACTGCGTGGCTGGTATGATGAAATGGACTTTTTTAATGTGTTTGTTATTATTGATTATAGTAAAGCTTTTATTTTTCTATATATTTAATATTCTATGGACCGTATGAGTCAGAACTCATTTAAAAAATTTTAAGGAATCCTTTATGGGATCACTGAAACATTCTTTCTTAATTTCAAATGAGTAATCCAAGCATGTGACTTAGCAGCTTTTTATTAGGTCAAACTCTTGGTTTATTGTTGGTTTGGACTTACTTATAAGACTAGTTAGTACTCTGCCTTGTAAATGTAGCTAAAGTATGAGGCATATTCAAGAGGAGTAAATTACTTTCCTTATACCTATACAACCAAAAATTTAAAAGTGAGGTTGTTCCAGGTTTTCCCTAAAAATATTTTTATATCAAAATTTAGATGACTTATTTTGGATTACATTTTTATCCATATATTTTGAACAAATATAGCTTGCAGAGTTTGTGTTGCTTATTCTTTACATTTAACAATTAAAAATAACTAAAACTGAATAGCAAATAGTTTATTAGTAAGTAACATGGTTTCAGTGACAATAATAAATTCACTTTAACAGAAGACAATAATCAAATCAAAAGAATAAATGCTTGCTAATCATCAGAAAATCTGTGGCCATTAGGGCTGTCACGTAGAAATCCAAAATCATTCAGAGGCCAAATCTGTAAAATCCAAATATGATTGAAGACAATTAGTAAAGTGATATTATAGCATCATCATATTCCCTTCTTTTTTTCATTCATCCCTTTCTCTATGCTGTGTAATTAAATACTTTCTCCTTATTCTTCAATCAAGAACAAATTTTCTACTACAAAATAAGACTGTAGAAAGTAAACCTGTATGTGTATGTATTTAACCCTCTAAAGTTTGGAACATTCAAACATTATACTAGAAAATAATATGTGTGTAGTGTGTATACGTTTGTTTTTTCTTTCACTATCGTCAAAGTTAACTGTAAACCTAACCTAAGTACTTGAATATAACATCTGCTTAAGTGTAAAAAATCCTGTAAATTATCCAACAGCCCCGAATACTTATGTCTGTTTTTCTCCTGACTGCTTGTGGCAAGAAGGAAAAGCCAGTGAAAACAATAATCTTTACTATTACATTTACTACAACCATGATAAGTGCATTACTCACTATACTTAACTGGGATATCGCTGCATTCCAGCTAGTTGCTAGATTGCTCTTCTGCAAATGCATATTAATATATGCCCTGGGTATGAATATGGTTGGAAAAGTTGTACGAGAGAAAATTAAATTTTTGGAGAGTCAAATTAAAAGCTTCTTATGCTACAACTAATCTGAACTTTATTTTTCAAACAAAAATTATTCTCAATTACCTGTCATAATGGGGGAGTGGTAATGTTTATAGCTATGAAGGCCAACATGTTCATAAAGTGTAGTCATTGCAACAGTTTTATGTCCACTGACAGCCTAAAGATTTCAGTTCTTCTGAAAGAAACTTTTTTTTTTTTTGGTTTTGTTTTTTTTCCCAGCTCAGAGAAGAAAGCCTGCATTTGAAGCAGAAAACAGTAGTACCTTAAAGAAGATACGTCCTCTTATTAGTCCATATGGAACAGGTCCATAGTACCTGGAATCTGTAGAATTCTGTAGATTATCACCTTCTAACCACACATGACCCACTGGCACCTAGAATTATAGAAGAAAGCAGCCCCTTTAAAAAAGAAAAACAAATCTGGGTACTATAAATAAAAAATCATGTCTTTTGGAGGTAGGGGGAAATGTCCTAAAGTTCTCTTTTATAAAATACATTCAAACCCTATAATTTGCATTTTTGCTGTTATTTCTTGCATAATAAAATACCTTTTACTAAATATTAATAAGTAGTATTAATATTTCAACTTTTAAAAAGACCTGTCTATCTTTTTTGCCATATGGTTCCCAAACATTAATTTGTTATGCAAACCCCAAACTGAGGTTATAAGAGATCAAAACAGTGTGACAGGGTCATTAATTTAATAGACTTCAAAAGAGGTCATTAGGCTGCTGACTGAAAATGTGCCCTCCTGTCTCAATACCAGCATGAGCAGGGCAGCCACTCACTCAGCAACATCCTGGGGCCACTACCAAGGCCAGACCTATTAGAATGCTCATGATGAACTAAATGGTAATTGATTGTGACATCAATTACAAATAATCTCATCATTTTATTGGAGTGGGCTTGTCAGAATTCTAATTAAGATCCTTGTTCTGCCTTTGTACAGGCCATATCTTCAATGCATTATACTTCAATAATGACCATCAAGAACTAGAAGGACCTATTATAAAATCATCAGTTGTAAAATTAATGATGGTGACCTTCTACTAAATGAAAAGATCCCATCTTCTATATGTCCTGTGTATTAACTGGGATATAACATAAATTTAAATTTTTACTCAGTAACAATCATAAGTATATTTAGAACAGAACACATTACTTAAAAAAATGCCCACTGTGATATGAGATATTTGCCCGTTAATATCTGTTCAATATAAACTTTAAAAATTACTCTTCAGTAACAGTCTTCAAAATTGCATTTTAAAAAGTTTCTTTTTCATAGCTTTTGTTACCCAAGAAAGTTGAATTATTGACCAGACCAAAATGATCTATGGAAAGGAATTAATTTTCACTATTCTTTTGACTGATTATTACTTGGGAACCTTATATGAAGAAAAATATTCATATTAGGTTTAATAAGAAATGACCACTTTTTTTAAATGTCACAAAATTTTTAAAAACGACTACCTTTTAGAGCAGTTTTAGGTTAACAGCACAACTGAGAGGAAGGTGCAGAGATCTCCCATATACCTCCTGCCCCCACTCGTGCACGGCCTCCCCATTACATCCCCACTAGCGTGGCATGTCTGTTACACTGACATCATCATCACCCCAAGTCCCGTGGTTGACCTTAGGGTTCACTCTTGGTGGCGTACATTCTATGAATTTGGACAAATGTATGACACGTATCCACATCACAGTACCATACACAGTATTTTCACTGCCCCCAAAATCCTCTGTGATCTGCCTATTCATTCCCCGCCCCCCCGCATCACCCCTGAATTACCTTTTGGAAAAATAAATTTATACAAGCATGTAAAATTTGAATTACACTTTATTTAGAGATTATATAATTTTGGAATATATAATTTTGGAATGTCTTATATCATGTAGAAATATTAGCCAAAAATGAATCAAGTTAATTATTTTCATTTAGATATACTTAAATGTGAAATCTATTTGTAGAGAAAGGATAAAAGTTTTTTGAAAGAATATCAGATATTGTAAGATCATTAACCTTCTACTAGTGGAACTAGTTATAGGTTCTAGGGCCAATAGCAAGGTTCATTCCTACCTATATAATAAGTAGATTTATATGTAGTGAAGCTTAAGGCTGCTCAAATAGAAAAATGAGTACATCTCAGGTTACCGATGAAAAGAAGAACAAAATAGTGTATTTGGAAAAGCTAAAATAAGTCATTAAATACATTCTGAAGTACTGCCTTGGGAGAAACTACAATGTGAACATCTTTGTTGTCTAAATTTCCATAGTTTTTCCTTAATATGTGTTTGTTCCTGAGTTCTAAAAATAGGTAACATATACGAATAGTTAAATACAATTATAAAGTTAGGGACACCAATATAAGCAAAGGAGAACAAAATTCAAAAAACTAATAAAGATACTAACAATCCAGGAAGATCTTTTTTTGCCCATCCGATTGATCCAATATACATTTCCTTTCTCCATGAAGCTTTTCCCAATGTTGCCTGCACATACCAAATACCCTAGATTGTTTAAAACACTTAAAGTCTGCCCTACATGGGGCTCTGGATCATAACATCCTCTTACATGCTTGGCTTTTGTGTATGTCTACTATTTTATGACTGAAAAAGCCAACAGACAATAATCATGTCATGATCTTAAATCTTTACAACACCTAAACCAAAGTTGGAACTCAAATATTTGTTGGTGACTAGTATTAGTTAAGTAGAAATTCTTGTAAAGCACAATCACTTTTGTGGCAGTTATGACCTAAGTTTCTTCCAAATTTAGATAAATACAGTGATGAAGTATTATCTCTGGTATAGTAAAGTTAACAAGAACAGAAAGGAATCTGCTAAGAGAGACCCAGAACATACCACCAGAAACCTTTGGAGGAGTGTGACCCAGGCTGTTCACACCTAGTCCTTGACTGCAAGGGGTGGAACAAAAGGGAGGAATAGTAACACAAACTAGTGTTTATACATACTTTTCTGGTCATACTAATTTAAACAAACAAACACACATTTGATCCTTAAAACAACCTGTGAAGTACAGTTACTGACATTTAATAGAAGTAGGTTCAAATACGGAACATGCTACCTCTTACCTGAGGCCCATATATGCTAATACCCATGCATCCATTCATAGCAAAGGAATAACCTTTACATCTTAAGACTTCAGTGTTTGATATAAAGTACAGAAACAAGGAAATAACCTCATCACTGATGGTACCTTTAATAAGAGCTTCTCTATAAATGGGAAAACAGAGGCTCTGAGTGTGAGTCTTAAAATCAAAGCAGTCACCTTTGCTGATCTACCTCTCTATCACTTATTTTCCCAGTAAAAAATTCATTATGTTTGCAATTACTCCACTTTTGAAACACGTACTTATTTTTGATATGGGGTAAGGGTGTACACTTTAAAATCAATTTTAGAGGTATACTTCACAGTAAAATGTGCTCATTTTGTTTCGACACTAGTTTTGAAAAATGTGCATTCCTGTGTAACCACCAACCACAATCAAGATGTAGAACATTGCTACTGTGCCAGAAAGCTCCCTCCTTTTTCAGTCCACCTCCCACCCCTACACCTCGTCCCAGGCAACTAGTGATCTGTTTCCTGTTTACTAGAGACTACTTTTACTAAAGTTCATATAAGTGAGATTGCACAGTACATACTATTTTGTGTCAGGCTTTTGTTCAGTAGTTTTTAAACGATTAATACATGTTGCATGTATCAGTCATTCATTCCTTTTTACTGCTGAGTATATCTCATTGTAAATCACTATTTCTTTCCATGAACCTGTTGATGGATATTTGTGTTGTCTGCAATTTTGGGCTGTTACAAATAAAGCACTATGAACATTCATGTGTAAGTCTGTTTCTTTTCAGTAAATATGTAGGGGTAGAATTTCTGGGTCATAAGTGTACGCTTAATCTTAAACTTTTCCAAAGTAATTATACCATTTTACACTCCCAACAGCAATGTATGAGTGTTTCTGTTGCTTCACAACCTTGGTATTTTCAATTAAAAAAATTTTTGCCATTCTAGTAGGCTATTGGTGTCACACTGTGGTTTTCATTTGCATTTCTCTGATAAGTATTTTTTCTTGTACCTATTAGTGTATCTTTTGCGAAATGTCTATTAAAATATTTTGCCTATTTTTAAAATGGATTATTCTTCTTATTCATTTTAAGAGCCCTTTATGTATCTTGAGTACAAGTCCTTCGACAGGTATTGCAAATACTTCTTCCCAGTCTGGGATCTTTTCTTTTGCAATTTTTAATCTGCTGTAAAGACCATATATTTTTAGGCTCTAGAAATTTCACTTGGTTCTTTTTTATATTTACCATTTCTCCCTCATTATGTTCATCCTCTAGATCCTTGAAAATATTTATAATTGGTGTTTTAGAGCACATGACTATTAATTCCATTATCTCTCAATTGCTGGATCTATTTTTCTTCTGGTTGTGGGTTACATTTTCCTACTTCTTCACATATCTAATAATTTGTTATTGAGCTGAACATTCATTTGTTGAGTGGATTTTGTTCTCTTTTTAGAGAGCGTTGAATGTTGAGGAGGTCTGTTTGGTTTTTGGAAGGCGGTTAAGTTAGCTGTGGATCAGCTTATTCCTGTCAAGCCTTGTTTTTAAGCTTAAGTTGGGTCTCTCACACTGTACTCTAATGGCTAGTCTAGCCCACTCCTAAGGCATGATATTCCAGGGTCTCTACGGAATGCTCTCAATATTTAATGAGATCTGTCCACTGTGGCTGGTCAGAACTCATGACTCTCAGCCCTGTGTGAGCTCTGGGAATTGCTTGGCTACTGCCAATAGCTGTTTGGTGCTCAGTCTCTAAATTTCACCATAAGCAGGCACAGTTTAGTGTTCAGCCCCAAAACCAAGAGAATACATATATTTCTGGAGATCATTCTGTAGCTCTTTTCTCCCTGGTGCTTTGATGCATAAATTCCAACCACTTAAACTTCCCTGTACCCTAATCTCTGTCTCTTCAACTCAGCAAGACCACTGTCCTTTGTTTGAATTTTCCTCCTCGCACCTTCTGAAAACCGCTTTAAGGCAGAAATTAGGGAAAGTATAAGGCTTGCCTTGTTTGTTTCCCTTCTCTCGGGAATCTCTTGTACTGCCTGCTGCGCATTGTCTGAAAACTGTTTCACATAGTTTGTCCAGTTTTCTAGTTCTTTATGGCAGGAGGGCAAGTTTAGCCCCAGTTACTCCATAATTGCCAGATGTTCAAAGTATCTAATATTTAAAGTCTTATTTATTTTTTTTAGCAT
This sequence comes from Balaenoptera acutorostrata, assembly GCF_949987535.1. Taxonomy (NCBI): domain Eukaryota; kingdom Metazoa; phylum Chordata; class Mammalia; order Artiodactyla; family Balaenopteridae; genus Balaenoptera; species Balaenoptera acutorostrata. Next base: position 28,180,545 of record NC_080072.1, on the reverse strand, counting down.
ACCTCATAACAATATGAAGAAAATCCTTTCGGTGAGAACTAAAGTTCTTGATGTAAGTAAAGTGTGCCTTTGGCATCTCTGCCTTGCATCCCCTTCAATGGCATGCCCTGTGTGTCCTCATTTTACCCTTTCCCTATCAAAATCTCTAGAAAAGATTCGCCAAACTCAGCATGCAATTATGTATAAGCAGATAAGTTCAGTATGGTATTGCTTGTATCTCAAAATTGGCAACAGTATAAATATTCGTCAGTAAGGCAGATGTTAAACAGTTTATTTACAGAATAGTAGACAGCTAATAGACTGACATGAATACAGTCAGTGAAAAAAATAAGTTACAGGGCTTAGGTATAATTACTTCTTTAAAAAACCACAAAGTTTTGTTTTATGTATTTCAAAATTTACATTTTTGTGACCAGTATGTATTAGTTAAATAATTTTTAAATATATATATGCACATACACATACATGTGTGTCTTAATATGACTAGCCCTTTCAGTCATACTTGTACTTTTTAAAAATGGAACATTGTCCATCACAATGCAGGTTAGGAAGAGCTTTATTGAATTAAAAAAAAAAAATTTTTTTTGTCTTTGGTAATGTGGTAAGAGAGTGACCTAACTTCCAATCCGTATAGCAGGCTCTGCTTCTTTGTACAGTACAAGTAAATGACTGCAATTACAGTACTGTCACCAGACCTCTGGATAACTAAAATATCAGTCTAGCTAAGAACTCATTTATTTAAATAAATATAAAGTACAACACATTTTTGGTATGGGTCCAAAACTTAAAACCTGACCTTTCTGGTCAGGTGAGTGGAGTGGAGTAAAGCAAGGAACAGAACAAAAATTTCCTTTCTAACTCAAAACACAGTTATTGTCTGTTGGATTAACCTACTGGTTACTACTAAATTCAAAATTCAAACCAGATAAGAGAAAAAAATTCTATAGCAATATTATAATAAAATATTAACATAAAATAGATTAAAATATATTTTTAAAATGTATTTTTGAAAAGCTGTTATAACTTTCCAATTAAAGTAGAAAAGAACTCAAATAAACACTTAAAAAATTTTATGTTTTGCAAATGCCCAAAAATGGAAATCCTAATTCCATGTCTTTGTTCATTACTTCTCATAACCAAAACTTTTAAAAAGAGTTAATTACTTTTCATTTTTGGAAATACGCCATGCCAACTTGAATGAATGCATGAGACTGAGTAAGAATGTATGAATATATGTTTACAATGAATGCCAACTAGAAATGTTTACTTTTGCTCAAATCTGCATTTTCCCAGGGTCTCAGATATAACTAGCTTTAGGAATAACTTTTAAAGCATTAAAAGAACCCTTAAAGCATTCTTGGTTTTTCCTTTCTACGTCAGAGGTTTACTTCCTGAGCTATGATAAAACCTAATCTCAGGGCAGGACAAAAGAATCAAGCCTCTAGTTCTCAGCCATACTTACTGAAGCCTGGTTAAGTGCCTCCTTTATAGTACAAGCAACAAATGTAATTGCCTCATGGCCTGCGGGTGTCCATTTAACAAAAGCAGCTTTTGGGAACCAACCCACAGGTGTTACCTTTCTCGATTCAAGTGAAATCTGATGAAAAGAGTCCACAATATCAAATAACACATTTACTAAACTAATCAAACTCACTTATTATTTGATTAAGCAAAGATTATCTAATTAAGAAAAAGTTCTGACTGAAGAGCAAGATATTTGTATGTTTGACCTTTCAAAAGTTTCAAAAAACACAAAATCCTAATAACAGACTGATTTTTAACTAACTGTTTGTTTGCCAGATATTTTAAAATGTGTAATCAGCAAAGGCAGGGTATGCACTGGCCCTATTGCGCATGCCTCCTTAATGGTTCTTCTAAAATGACTGTGAATGTAAAGGAAATAATAATTATTAAAGTAACAAACAAAAATCATAAAGGTAATAGGAGAGGGCAAAGTTTTTGGAATCCTTTTCTGACATCATTATTTTTTCCTTTTCCTGAAATATATAGGAAAAGGAGAGGCATACACACCTTAGGAAAGCAATCAGATAAAGACTTGGGTTTTTTTGTTTTGTTTTTTGTGGGTTTTTTTTTTTTTTTTTTTGGCAAAAGCAAATGAAAGTGGTATATCAACAACACCGTAAAGTATTTCATTTTCCACATGTATTTTAAAGATTTTGTTTTGTGTCTCACAGAATGATGAATGTAAAATATAAAATGCATAATTTCCCTGCCCAGGAAAAAAGTCCATATGATGAATGTACATTCACAACATGTCATTTTAGTTTAACAATACCCAAATAATTGTTATTTATGTTACTATCTTTCAGGTAAGTAGAATCGAGTCAAATTAGTATACCATTATGTGGTTAATGCATAGTCTGCTTAATCATGGCTTATATAACCAAAACATAGTCATGGTTAAGACGCTATGTACACAAACTACTGGAGAGAATACTTGCAAAATGAGATCATTTATTAATTATATAGTTCTAAAAGAACTTCATAAAGCCCAGTATTTGTATGACTCCTGCAATGGCAGTAAATAATTGTTGGAGTCTATCTTCCTATATACACCAACAAAACTATAGATAAAGACATATATGTCAAAAAGTGAAGCATTAAATCCCCTGAGAGAAAATCAAGTAGAAAGGTTTTTAGGAACACAAAGCTGAGAAAACATTATTAATCTTTAATTTTGTAAAATGGGGCTGTCTCAAGCGTCAGTTATGGGTACCTTTGAAAGCAAAACTCAAGGAACAGTCTCACTAATACTCTATTTTTACTGACATTCTCATTGCCAGAACTTTTTGCCCACATTTGTCTCCCTGAGTAGAATATCTGGAGTCATAAGGGAGGTGCTCCCAAAGGCTAGATGCATGACAAAGGGATTAACATTTATAAGGACCAGGCAAGGAACAGTTAACACAGTGATTATTTCAGTAGATACTATCTCTATGCAGTCCTGCTTCTTTTTCTTCCCATTTAAATTCTGACTTATTACTAACCTATCCCACATCATTCCTGGGGACTGTTATTGCCTTTCCCTACTTAAAAATGGTGCCACTTTAGGTTCATAGCCAATTATCATTAAAGAGGAATTTACGCCAAAGTTCTAGTAAGCTACTCCTACAGCACTGTGGTGAGGGTATGTGTGATGGGGGATGCTTTTAACTAAAGGTTCTCTTTTATTATCGAGCATCTCCCTGCTGAGTGGGTTTAGAGCTTAGTCTAAGACTTGGCTTGCTCATTCTCATAGCTACTGCAAGCAAGCTAAGCTCCTTCATCTTCTCCTTAAGTACTCAATACCTCCATCCAGCCTGAACAGGAATTTCTGATGGGTTGTTTGTATGGTGGTTAAAATTACAGTCCACAGGGTCATAGTCCTGAGTTCAAACTGTAGCTCTGCCACTTACTAGTTAAACACCTTGGACAGGTTATTTAAACCTCATCTGAAAAACTGGGACTAATGAATGCCTTACAGAAACATTCTGAAAACCAAATAACACATAAGGCTCCTGGCACCCAGTAAGCACTCACTAAATATTAGCTATTGTTATGAACAGTTGCTCCAGCTGCTGGATGAATGACGCCTGCCGGGCTTTCTTTGTTCCTGGTTTCTTATGCAGCCTATCCAGTTCTCTGCAAAGTGAACTGTGCTTTGCAATTTCACTTCAGTTATGTTTTTGGTCTTTTTCTTTTACACTGTATTCAATTATATAGTTCTGGTACTAGCCAAAACTTTGAATTAAATCCAATATAATTAAAAATGTACATTAGTTGTGAATAGATGCCATATTAATTATGCCAACTGATTTAATGAAATTCAGTTTTTAAGACCAAATCATCCAAATGTAGCAAAGACTAACATTTTTATTCTTTTAACAGGCATCTTTTTGAAGCAATGTTTATTAAATATCAAATGCCTAAGCACTTCCTTATGGAGCATTTACTTCTTCAGGACCGTCTACCAACTTGTCAGAAGGCAGAGGAAGGGGGAAAAGTGTTGGGATTAAAGCTAGTAAATAGGCCAGCGATCTAATCCCAGCGATCTAATACTAACATCTCAATCCTACAGATTTTTTTTTCCTAGGACAATGGATTATTTGGTCTCTGACTTCTTTTTTGTTCTATTTGTAACAAGGTTACCTGCTGTTTTTGGATTAGTATTTAAGAGAAGTTCCTTATATTCTCATTTCAAGACTATGTCTGTACTCTCATTTTAATATAGCCTGATGTACACTCTGGTTCTCATATTCCAAAAGATGAGCCTAACTTAATGAAACACAGGTATCTGAAAGAGTAGTAGAAAATAGCAGTAAATATGTAAATAATGACTTTTCTCATGTTCTCAGAAAAAGTCTAAATAGTAAATCAGATGCCTACTATACAGAATATGTGCTAATAGGTTTCCACCAAATTTTTGATTCCTGAGACTTCAAATAATTCTTCCCAGTCAAAACTCATCCCTATTTGGATTTATTCCTATAGATGAATCTCTGTAGCGCTTTTTGATTTCTTATGGACCAGTGCATAACTGCATCATATAGGGATTGGCTAAAAAACTGATTTATACCTGAAATGGTACTAGAAATAAAAGATCAGTAGTAGAAAAGAGTCCATACTCCAAAAAATAAAGGATTAAAATAAAATACGTGGATCTTTTTGTACCTGATATTTCTAGTATCTTAAAAAAAAAAAGCATTGTGTTGCATGATTTTCTTTGATAGACACTTCTCCTATTTATCAAAACCAGAACTCTAATGTCCCATACCCTGGAAGTTATTTAGAATGATGTCTAGCTTTGTGAATACAAAGTTGCAAATTAGGCAGGTAGATGACAGATGACATTTTTTGTGATGATGTAAGATACGAAGAGAATAGCTGAAGACCTTTAAAAAGTGAGGTTGATCTCTGGGGGCTGAGAGCATCAAAACACTGTTTTGACTAAGAGATCATGAAAATATACTGTGGGCATCAAGGAGGGAATAGTATAGCACCCAAACATCATTCTGGGAAAGAATTTGTTTTCTTCCCACTTCCAATAATTTCATTGCCATTGTATTCATTTAAAGTACAACCTATCATAGACTTATTATACAGGCTTCTAGACTACTCCAAAACTGAGTATATCTTCTCTCCATTTCCCAAATTAACATCTCCCTCAGAACCCCTTATTTTTTTTTTTAATTTTATTTATTTTTGGCTGCGTTGGGTCTTCGTTGCGGTGCGTGGGCTTTCTCTAGTTGTGGCGAGTGGGGGCCACTCTTTGTTGCGGTGCACGGGCTTCTCATTGTGGTGACTTCTTTTGTCGCGGAGTATGGGCTCTGAGCGTGCGGGCTTCAGTAGTTGCAGCACACAGGCTCAGTAGTTGTGGCATGCGGGCCCTAGAGCGTGTGGGCTTCAGTAGTTGCGGCACGTGGGCTCCGTAGTTGTGGCTCGCAGGCTCTAGAGCTCAGGCTCAGTAGTTGTGGCACACGGGCTTAGTTGTTCTGCAGCACGTGGGATCTTCCCGGACCAGGGGTCAAACCCGTGTCCCCTGCACTGGCAGGCGGGCTCTTAACCACTGCTCCATCAGGGAAGTCCAGACCCCTTATTTTAATGCACCACCTACCCCTATTGCTAGAGCCAGAAACTTGGGTCAGTCTTAAGACTTTCAATTCCATTTCTTCCAACATCCAATCCTGTCTAGATATTCCCTTAATCTTTCTCCAAATTTTGTACTGCTTTCCATTCTTCATGTTATTATCTCAATTATGTCTTACAGCCTATTTATTAACTGGTTTCCCTGCCTCTGGCCTCTCCTACTCCAACCATCCTCTACTATTCTATACTAAATATCAGGGTGATCTTTTAAAAGCTAAGTCTGATAATGTTACTCCCAGGAATTCCCTGGGGGTCCAGTGGTTAGGACTCCACATTTCCACTGCAGGGGGCACAGGTTTGATCCCTGGTCAGGGAACTAAGATCCCACAACGTGTGATGTGGACACACACACACACACACACACACACACACACACAAAGTTACTCCCCTGCTTGAGACTTACAAGGAACTGAGCCCTGATCACCTTTTCATTTTTATCTCTGTTCACTACCCACCCCTCCCCACTATATGTCCCAGACATAGGAACTTACTTTTGGCAGCTACCCAAAGCACAGTGCTGCACTCTCACTTTTAGATCTTCTAAATATGCTGCTTGCTTTGGCTAGCTCCTACTTATCCTTGAGAACTTCAACTCAGGTTTTACCTCCCCAGTCTGTAGTAATCCTATCCACCCCAGTCTAGATAAGTATCCTCTATTACACCATTTTGTAATTCCTTGTCCAGTCCCCCAACTGGACTACAAACTCCAGAAGCTGTACTGTCCAACATGGTCGCCACTAGTAACATATATGACTATTCAATCTTACAAGTTATATAAAACTAAAAATTCAGTTCCTCAGACACACTAGCCACGTTTCCTGTGCTCAATAGCCACATGAACCTAGTGGCTACCATACTGGACAGGCCAGATATAGACTATTCCATTTTTGCAGAAAGTTCTATTGGACAGCCTGCAGGCAGGGACTTGATCTACTTTAACATGGTGGTGGCCCTCAGGTAAGCATTCAGTAATACCTGGAATTAATGAATGCATGAATAAATAATAGGAAAGTTGAGAAGTTATTGTCTGGCAAATTTGCCCACCCTACATTCTCCTGAAGGCTTTTTACGTTTTCTCTCCCTCCCCCCAGGTCCAGCGGTTTCCGCTGCTCCTGGGACACAGCCTCATGAAGGAAGATGCCTGATGCTGGGATTGGTTTGGGGTTAGGTACATTTGCAGTTAGGGTCAGAAGTGCGTATCAGTCTATGTCCCCAGACCTACTCTGCCTTTCTTTACATAGGGAAGTCAGGTCAAATTTCAAGTCTCTTCAGATGACAGGAGGTTTTTCTAATCCTTCCTGATTTAGAGATTCATACACACAATGTAAAGGAAGTAGATCAGAATCTTAAGTTGCATCTTAGAATTTTAAATCACTCACCCTATAGTTTTAGGTACTTTATCTCCCTTCCCTGTTGGCTCTGTATGTCTGTGTAGTAGACATGCAAGCATTAGCTATGCCAAACTAAACGATTCCTAAATTTTCTTAAAATAGTTATGAAAATTCCAACCCAGGAGGAAGCACTCTCGCATATCTAGGTTAGCAGTATAATGGCTTGTAATGTCAATATTTTCAGCTATTTTACTATCTTCAACTGTTTTATAACATGCATACTTGCTTTTAAATCTGTAATTTCTCTTTTCCTTTCTTATTTTAGGTAGAAAATAGTTTACTAGAATGAGAATGCTTTTATAGACTAAGATTAAGTGGGTCACAGAAATCTGTAGAATTTTGATTGCCCAAAGTGGTAACAGAAGAACTTCATTTAGTTGCTTATTTCAGAAGACATCTGAACATATTCCACTTAGTCCAGCAGATCACTGTATCAGGTTAGGAAGCCACATGACACTTGGAACACATTCTCTTTACGACCGACCATCAGAGTGGGAGTCTGCCTCAGATGCTTACACTGAACAGCAGCATTACAATTTCAGTCTTAGTAATTTTTCCCAATTACTTTTTTTTATAAATTTATTTATTTATTTTGGCTGCGTTGGGTATTTGTTGCTGCGTGCGGGCTTTCTCTAGTTGCAGGGAGCAGGGTCTACTCTTCATTGTGGCTTCTCTTGTTGTGGAGCACGGGCTCTAGGTGCACGGGCTTCAGTAGTTGTGGCATGTGGGCTCAGTAGCTGTGGCTTGCGGGCTCTAGAGCACAGGCTCAGTAGTTGTGGCGCACGGGGTTAGTGGCTCCGCAGCATGTGGCATCTTCCCGGAGCAGGGCTCGAACCCGTGTCCCCTGCACTGGCAGGCGGATCCTTAACCACTGCGCCACCTACTTTTAAGCAACCTGAAAGTACAGAGGTCTCATATAACTTGCAGATAAAACTATATGTAATATGGCATTTTACTGAATTGCATAAATGCCTCCCCAGAATCCCACCCATGGCACTGACTTTCCAACTTTGAGTGGTTAAAATATTTTCAGGTGAGCAAAACATGTTAGTTTCAGGAAGAGTTGCTACCCTGTCAGTAGAAATGTTGATTTTCATAAATACATATACATACATATACATACTCAAACATATATTAAGATAAAATACATTTCTACAAAATAATATTTTATAAACTACATATTTTTTGTTAAACTAAGATCAAATTATTCTGAAAATGTTCAGGGAACACATCAGAAAATGCTTAAGTAGTGGGAGCCTCAAAGATGATTCTTTAGTGTTAACATCAGAAGAAAAACACCTCAGAATTGTAAACACTAAGTCAAATTTATCTTCAGAATTGTTAGCTATAGGATGAAAAAGTCACGTCATCTCCGCAGTGAACTTCACTTTAGCAAAAAAGTAAACATATTTCCTCTGCATCAGCTGCAATCAAGGCATTAGCAGTATGCCATGATTGATTACCCTGGGAGCCGTTGCTGAGAAATGGATGTGAAGCACAGGTTTTTATCACTATAGTCTGCAAAAAGCAAGTCCCTTGTTTAGATATCCTAGTTGTAATAAGTGACATTATTAGGTAGTTCTTCTATTTAAATGACATAAGGATTTAGTGTATCAGCAGCTTATAATAAACAAACCCTTTCAATCTGATGATTCCTCTCCCTACAGAGAAGTACTTTTTCTGTTTATAATACAAGTGGTAATAGAAGACCATATGGCTGTGACTTTTAGCTAAAGTAAATGACATTTAAACAAACAGAAAAACAGCATTAGGATATTCAAGGATTTGAACTATAACGTAAATACACAGTACATGTTGGGGGCTATCAGTGTTTATAAAGTGACCATTTTCTAATGTTTCCCAATTAGTGAGATTGTTTTTCAGCTGGCCAATCAGTTTTGTTTAAATATTTTTCAATACACAGTAAAACAAATTTATTACTAGCATATTACCCCATTTCCAAGTTCTCCTTTTAAGAACACTATACCACCAGAGCATCCTGAGAACATTTAATCAGTTCTGAAATGTGAAAATGTCTCTATTTCTTACATTTCTGCCAATAACAATAATGATGTTGTTATTAACATACTCTACAATTCCAAAAGAAAAATGTAAGAAATACTACATTTCTTATGCGCCTACCATCCCTCTACTGTGGTGACAGACTAGCATTTGATGAACATTTCACCTTTTGTGTATGATACTGGAATCTGTGTTATCAAGAACCGAAAAGCTTTATATAACTGGATATTTTGATAGGTCAAAAATAAAAGTAAAAACATAATGTTTCTAATAAGCACAGATACATTTCCTGTAACAAGAGCAAAAGATGCTACGCTTTACCTACAGGAAAATGCTGAAATCTCCGTGATCATATTGCTATTAACATGCGCATCTTCAACAGGGTGGCTGCTATGGCTGAGAAACTAAAATTCCATAAACAGAGTTTTAATTATTTGAAAGATTTAGAAAAAAAGATCCTTCATTTTATAATAAACAACCACTGGAAAGCAGAAGTTTACACTTAAAGGAACAGTTTACCAGCTTCCGATAACAACTCATCCATCTTTAATCTGCCAACCAATAAAAGAATCAAAAGAACAAAACACCTGTAGAGTTGTTACATATGTCCAAAGGCACATCATTTCTACTGAAATGTAGAAAACTCTCATTACCACACAAACTAACTAGTAGGTACTGCATGTTGCAAGGGCAACTTAGCCTTCAGAGTAACAAAACCACCACACCATTTCTGGAGAACCAAATCTTCCCTCAAAATGAGAGCAAGGTAACTCCAGGGTACCTCAATTCCACCAGTCCTTCAGAAGATTTAGATGAGACCAAGTTCAGAGCACTCCAAACTAATTATTCAAAGCCAGGTGAATGTTTAATCTGCTTTAATAAAAGGGCTGAAAACTATCATTCATTCCAAATAGAAGTCACTTGGGGAAAGAAACGTTTAATCAGCACAATGCTGTGCTGGTACAAAGTCACAGGGGCATTCCAATATTTTCTGTAACATTTACCTGCAGTTATGGAAGATGGTCAAGTAGCCCTACCATGGAAGTAGCTTAGCTTTCAAGTCTTCTATGAAGACTAGAATGAACACAGATGGGCCAGTTCAGCATTAGCATACAGTGTGGTGAGCGACAGGAACATCTATATTACTGAAAAATAGAACATCATGCACTTTACTCCAGAGCGAGTTTGCAGCAGAAACTAGAAGAAACTGAGAATAGAAACTAAAATAAAACACTGTCAGACTCTAGTCATATATCCATTTGTCCACCCTTCAAGTATTTTTAAAGTACCTACTAGATGCCAAATAAAAGTTTAGGTGTTGGGGAATCAGCTGAGATCAAAACAAATCTCTGCCATTAAGAACCTTACATTTGGGCTTCCCTGGTGGCGCAGTGGTTGGGAATCTGCCTGCTGGTGCAGGGGACACGGGTTCGAGCCCTGGTCTGGGAGGATCCCGCATGCCGCGGAGCGGCTGGGCCCGTGAGCCGCGATTGCTGAGCCTGCATGTCTGGAGCCTGTGCTCGGCAGCAGGAGGCCGCGATGGTGAGAGGCCCAAGCACAGCGATGAAGAGTGGCCCCCACTTGCCGCAACTGGTGAGAGCCCTCGCACGGAAACGAAGACCCAACATAGCCATAAAAATTAAAAATAAATAAATAAATAAAAATTAAAAAAAAAAAAAAAGAACCTTACATTCTAGAGCAAGGGTCAGCAAACTTTTTCTGTAAGAGGCCAGACAGTAAATAGCTAAGCTTTGCAGACCATAGAGTCTCTGTTACAATGACTCAACTCTGCTGTTTTACTGAAAAGCAGTCACAGACAATATGTAAATGAATGAGTGTGGCCATGTTCCAATGAAACTTTAATTACAAGAACAGGCAGCAGGAAGATTGTAGGTCTAGTAGGCCATCAAAAGGACCATGGCTTTAATTATGAGATGGGGGGGCCACTGAACTCTTTGGGTAGAAGAGTAACATTATTTTTATGAAAAAGCATCATTATTAAAAAGGATCATTTCAGCTACTATGTGAAGAGTAGTCAGTAAAGGGGCAAGGAGGCAAGAAGATGGGAAAGGTATAAGCTCAGAGAGAAGTTCAGAAGTTACTGCAAGAAAACAAGAGTGAGATGAATTTGTCTTGCACCAGGATGGTAGCAGTGATGGGGGCAAGATGTCGTCTAATTCTGATTATATTTACAAGATATAGTCATCATGATTTGCTAGTAGATTGGATGGGAGGGTGAAAGAGGAAGGGAGGCAAGGATGACTCCAAGGTTTATGACCTGAGTGAGCAGAAGAACGGTGGCGCCTTTACCGTGATTGGGAAATACATGTGGGACGAGCCAGTTTTGGAAGGAAAATCAGTTTAGTTTTGGACATATTAAGTTCAAGGTGACCATTATATACTAAGGTGGAGATATTAAACAGACTATCAGATATATGATTCTGGAGTTCAGGAAAGAAGTTGTGATTGATATAAATTTAGGTCTTAAGTTAGATAGTATTTAAAACCATGAGACAGGAAGAGGTCACCTTAAGTGCATGTATATAAACAAAAGAAGTTTAAAATACAAACCCTTAGTTACTCCAATATTTGGAGGAACCAACAAAGGACACTCAGAAGAAGCAGAAAGAGAGGTAGAAAACCTAAAGAGAGTGGTATCCCCAAAACTAAGTGAAACCAGGCTTTAAGAACTACTTCAAATACTAACAATAGGTCAAGTAAAACGAGGAGTGAAAGCTGACCACTGGATCAACAACAGAGAAGTCATCAGTGACTCTTAACAAGAACTGTTTCAGTGAAGTGCTGGGGACCAAAGTCTAAGTGGAATGAGTTCAAAAGAGAATATAAAGTTCAGAGTCGAGTCAGTAAGTATGCACGACTCTTTCCTATAGGAGGATGTGGTGCCAAAGGAGTTTGTTCGTTTAGATGGGAGATTTTATAGCATGTTTGTTTGCTGATAGGAACTTACTGTATTCCAAAATGACTAACTATACCACAGATACACTATGGATTAAAATCACAGCCCTGAACTATCACACAATGTTATCCTGAGAAAGATTATAAAGTGTTTTTGTTTCTTTATTAGCGTTATAAGAAAATTTTACTATATTTCCTGAGTCCTGGCCCTATATTCCCTAGGGGAATAGAGACTACGTTAAATCCCTTGCTGTGCAGATCAACAGGAGAATGCCAGTTCATTTAATGTATTTCCTACCTGCTAAATGCTTCTTCCAACTAAATTATTTTTGGCAAATTAGTGGCTTCTAGCAGCAAACTGAGGAATTCCTATAGTATAGAAAGGAAAGTTATTCAAGATGTTTGAGCTGAGTATAATTTGTTTCTTTTGAGAGTCACAAATTAAGCTCATTTCCTAGTAGCCAATGCTCAGTCCATAACCCAAGGAAAAAAATTACTGGCCTCAATACCATGAAAATAAGCAAAACCCACTGCAATAGGACCTTGATAGGGACTGCTTAGTTTCCAAATGCTTAATGTAAAAAATAAATCACCTTTCGTAAGTGCTGCTTGCCACATGAACTTTTAGAACTCTGGAATGAATAAAATGGTTTCACATCACTTAACCAATGATCTGTTTATATTCTTTTTTGCCAACTTACAAACAATGTTATTTCTTTCATATGCTAAACTCTATGTTCTAGGTTCCAAATGACAATTTCGGTGTTTTGCTTTCTGAAGCACCTACTTAGGAGAATAAATGTTTTTTGCCTGAAATTCAAAACACATTTAATATATATCATCCTTATTATGCACCTCAATCAAGATCTGAATAGTAATGTCTTCATAACCTATAAGCAACAATGATTTTTCAAAAAGGATGCACAGATAAGGGGAAGAAACCCCTTTCATAGAATGCAGCACCAGTGTGCTTCTGAGATAGCTGGAAAAGGGAACACTCTGGATGGGGAGAATGCAAACAGTTTGGATATCTCTTCAATGCTCCAAACTTGGATGAATTTTTGTTATAAATCACCTTGATTAATGGAACACATTTGCTGAAGTGGTTCTGTAATAGCTACAAATTCTTATGGCTTAAAAAACGCAGCCTGGTAAAACTGGTGGAGCCGGGAAGCCTTCAAAAATCACTGGCTTGTCTTTCAGAACTAATACTGGCCCTGATCAGAAACAGTTGCCTTTCTTTTTAAAAATAATAAAGACAAATACATTTTAAGGGAAGTACAATTTAGGAGATGGGAGTAGGAATAATAATAGTAAGTAGAGGATATTTGGGGATGAAAAGTAGTGGCGTGGTAAAGAATATAGATTCTGGACAGAGCCAGGCTACCTGTGTTTGAATTCCAACTGTTTCTCTTACTGTTTGAAATTGGGCAATTTATTTAACCTCCCTGTTGTTCAGCTTTCCCATCTGTCAAATGCTACTACCACCTTCACTGGGTTACTGTTTTGATGATTAAATGAATTAACCCTTGGAAAGAGTTTCAACAGTGTCAGGTACAGAGTAAGTACATAGTTAAGTGTTGGCCAATATTATTACAGTTGTTTGTACACTTATAAACATGCAAACCAAAGTGAATGGAATACATCTGGAACAAAATGGCAGTGTCCCCTAATTTATCCTCTCAACAAACAAAAATTCGATGAATGTCTTCTTTAAATAGAATATTCAAAAAAATGTACGTCTTATAGTCCTCTGGTTATTTTCTCTGATTACTTAGCAGAGATTTTATCTAAATCCTTTCATCCTAATATTCCTCCTCTAATAATTTTAAAAGAAAACAACAGCAGTGTACACACTGTACACAGATAGTAGATGCTATCATTTATATGTTTTGTTATTCTTTCTGTTGATAAAACTATTTCTGGTCTGAAGTATATGCTTGTTGCTAAAGCAACTTAGAAGTGACTAGAATGCCTCATGAAATGATAACAGTCATGTGAAGGTGAAATCATTATGTAAATAAGTGACATTTTTGAAAAATAAAAGGATAAGTATCCATGATGAAGGCCACAGAAAAATAGGTTACCCGATACCACATTCTCAACTTTAACATTATCACCATCAGCTAAGGATTCCTAGGATGTTTAGCACTGTAGTAATAAACATCAGAAGTGTAATAAACATTTGCACATTAAGAACGGTAAATAAATAATAGATTATTTAATAGTCTACTGATCAAACTTATAGGGCAATCAGAGGCTATTATAGGTCAAAATAAATTTACAACGATGAAGACAATTTAACTCTTAATTGTATGTTTACACTGGGGATGAAGATAAAGTTACTTAACAGATGTAACAGCTCTATTAATAATCTGACAGTGACAGAAAATTTAAACAAAATAGAAAATTAAATTATAATTAAAGTAAGAAGAGTATATGCTGAGTAAACAGAAGGCTGCCCTCCCCTGCCACGAGCTGTCCCAGCAGCCATGTGACTGGTGAAAGGGGCTGACACATCACATCTGCTCTTCACTCTTCCATTCTACTGCTCTTGCTCTTTTTCCTAACTGAGTTGGCAAGTTGACGACACCAAAATATCTATCCTAAACATTTAAATAGGATTTTAAAAAACTAAACAATAAGACTGTGTTTGGTTTTACCAGATTTTCCACTAACAAGTCAGTGGAAAAACTATCTAAGCCAGAATTCCAGATTGCATTTACTTGTCATGTCTCCTTTGTCTCCTCCAATCTATGACAATTCCTGACTTTCCTTTTTTAAAAGACCTTGACATTTTTGAAGAGTATTGGCCAATTATGTGGCAGAATGACCCTCAGTTAGGGTTTGTCTGATGTTTTCTCATGAGGCTATACCTTCTTTTTACAGGAATACCACAAAGGTGACGTGCCCTTCTCAGTCCTTGAATTCAGGGGTCACGTTATGTTGACGTCTTTTTATAGGTAAAGGTAACCTTGATCACTCAGTTAAGGTGGTGTCTGCCAGGTTTCTCCTCTATGAAGCTACTGTTTTTCCCTTTGTAAAAATATCTTGGGAAAGATACTTTGAGACTATGCAAATACACTATTTTTCCTCAAACGTCTGCCCATTATTTTGACATTCATTGGTGAATCTTGCCTGCAACAACTAATACTGAGATGTTTATACAGGGTTTTAAAAGGAAATAAAATATATAAACTATAATGGCCAAGTTGTTCTTGATACAAACATACTTAAATTCTAATGAATGCATTATTCTAACTTATATTCAAAATATGAATAAAAGTTATAATCATTTGTCAGTGTGTTCAGTTAATGTTAATCAACTATGATACCAATGAATAACATAATTGAAATGTTACTTACATAACTATGGCTTTTAAAGAAACCTGATGGACTATTGCTGAGAATTTTGTCTCCTTCCAAACCAATTACTCTTTTACAAATATTTGATTTTGGATCACTTGGGCTTTTTGCAATCACAATGTCACCTCTGAGGGGAAAAAGTCAAAGAAATGTCAGTGTTATTATTAACATAAACACATGCATGGCACTGCTACAATACTTTTATAAAAGCAACTTAAACAAAGCCACACCTTTTATCCTCTGACATATTGACCCTCTCATACATTTACCAGCTTTGAGAACCTTTGTGACTAACTTTATGGGTCAGAATCTAACAATGAGAGTGATGGAAAAGCTATTAGAAGATTCTAAAATTTCTGATAATTCCATGAGAATTATCTTCTTGCACTATACCCACTCAGTGTTACTTCTGTGTCCAAATTTTTAGAACCAAAACTATGAAAAAACAATTCCGTGTAAATACCACCAAATTAACCAAGCAAATTTTACTGCCCAGCCAGTAGCACTGATTGACTCTAGAGCACATAAAAAGGTAGAAACATCATCTGTGTTTCCCTAGAGCTTAAAGAACTGAGGAATTGCAGCATATAAATTATATAACCTGGAGAGTTTACAGTACAGTCAAAAAAGACATATACTTGAGAAAAAATATCAGAAGACGGCCAAATAAAATGCTAAAAGCTGTCCAAACATATATTACAAAAAATAAACTGGCAAATCAAACATATAGAACCAATATGGATATGATTACATATGGAAGACATGATTCATGGAAGAAATAACAATCTACATGTACTAGAAGACTAAGAAGATATCTAAAATTGGAAAGGAAGAAGGAGACAAAAATATATGACTAATGCCTCAACCAAAGAGAATGCAATGCTCTTTCTGCATGAAATGAGCAATAAGCGAATTCTGTTGCTCACAATCGAAAGGATTTAATGTATTTACTTATTATCTGTACCAGGTTCAGGAAATAATTTGATGTTGCTTGCAATAAAAGATGCATGTATCAAAACAATATCAAAAGTCACAAAAATAAAAGGAAGATGATGGTTAAATCAGAAACCTAGTTATTGCTATATATAAGTATTACAATGAGTTCAAAACTTTTGGTAGTCAAGTCAAAAAATAAATTATGATTAATTACATGGCAATCATTACCTAATAAAATAAAGTTTAGTTTGGGAGGTATGACAAAATTTTCCTTAACAACTAAGTCAAAGAGGAATATACAAGAAGGATACTTATGTAAGGAAAGTAAAGATACCATCTTCATCCGAACTTTTACAGAAAATACAGCAACAGTATTCAGAACAGTCATTTCTTGAGGTTATTCTTGATAAGAATTGAATGCTATTAAAACACTAAATTCTATAATTTGGAGTGCAATATAAGGCTTACACTTGTTTGAAAATGTTATAAAGTATCTCTTTCCAACCAACTGGAACCATGTCAATGGAACTGTTCAGATGAAAAAGTTTGCAAATATTGTAACCTATGTAACATACTAACAAAGTTGATTTTGGCTAGCTTTGGGGAAAGAAATGTTTTCCATGGGAGTTTTATTCAGCTTAAGTGTTTTGACAAAATAATCAATATGATCCTCAAAACAAACTCTGCACTTGAATGGCAACATAAAAATCATAATTCAGTCAAGGTGTTTTAATAGAAAGCATCATTACTGTATACTGTATTTCTGGTGGTCTAACCAGATATTATAGGCACAGAGCTTAAATCAAAATATATAACCTTGGACTTTCAACTCTTTCAAATAGGATTTTAAAAGAAACGTAATAGAACTAAGGCTTAAATTTTCCTGTATCATTTATAAATATCCTTATTATCCCCTCCTAGATTGTAAGCTTTTGAAAACAAGGGTTAATATCTTGCTAATCCTAACATTCTCTATCAGGTACAGCACATCTTATAAGTGAGGTGCTCATTAACTATTCGTTGAAAGAATAAGTAGTAATAAGAGACTATGGTTGTCTCAAGTATGAGTGTTCGGTCCATTGGACTGAAAAATCTATGTGCTTTAGATACCAGATATGCAGACTTTCATTTTCCCTAAATGAATGGCTACTCTATCTTTAGAAACAGCTAGCAAGAGGATCTCTTGCCAGGGGTCAGAGATTCCCCTGAAATCTCAAGGGTTCTGTGTTGCAGATAAAAGAAAAAAATACTCAGGACAGTAATGTTTTTAAAGTAGGAGTTACCAACTGACTACTTTGGCTGTAAAAGTTACTTTGGTATGTCTCCTATAAATGCCAAAGTTTGAACTGTCCTTCCACCTAATGGGCCCCCTGAAGGAGCAGAATACAAAATAAAACCTCTAAAGAATCTTAATTAATTTACTAAATATAGTTATTTGTATTACCATCTGAATGCAAAGAGTATCTATCCAAAAAAAAAAAAACCAAAAAAAGACAATATTGAGCTGTTCATTCAAACACTATTTAGCCAATGAGTCTAGCTCCTTGTTAAGGATGCTCAAGGACTATGAGAGTGAAATCATGTGATTAGCATGGAAAACAGAAGCTTGTCTTCACGTTGCAGCGAAGCTAGGTCTCCAGTTAATCCAAAGACTGTAATAAGTTATTTTGATACAAGTTAAAAAGAAAAGGAAGCTAGAACATAACCTGTTATATAAGTTTTATTTTATAACCCCATATCTATCAATTAGGTATTATCTTGAAGTTGTTACAGATAAAAGATCTGAGGAATTACCCACAGACCATGCTAGACCATACAGCTTGAGCAAGAGAGAGTTTCTATTTACAGAATCTAAGATGGTGGAAGAACGAGTAAACACAAAGAACAGTTTTACACTATTCTTGGTGATTTTTCAGTAATGTGAAGTAGACTATGAAAAAGGACAATAATGAAAGAGGAATGCCTAAACCTACTTATGTCATAAGCTAAATACCAGCTCAAGTGAGTAAAATTTGTATTTTATGAAGATGAAATGTGAAACAAATCTATTTTTTCAGAATTATGAAAAACTAATGGACCCCAAATTTTAGGGAATCAAAGAGGTGTCCTTTAGAAAATACATTAAATTATTAATACTCCACATCCATTCAGAAGCAATAATAATCAGGGAGTTAAGTAGAATAAAGAGTATCTCAAGGATTGGAAACACCATTTAGACTAGGGTTTTAAAAGATGTAGTGGCAAACAATATTTCCCACAGAGTTTTTTAACTTAATATAATTAATCAGGAGACTCATAACAGATAAGATTCCTGGCTCCCAACTATATACAGTGCTATAGTCTAAAAATCACCGACTGCTCATCATAGACTATAGAGAGTAAGACAGTCATCAATAGAAATGCAGGATTATTTTAAAAATTAAAAAATCAAATCAGATTTGGATATGTAATGTAGCTCCTAAGTCCCTGGTTCTCGATTCAAAACATTCTAGGACAAACCCACCCCCCAACCCCCCCCCCCCAAAAAGTAAAGAAGGCTTGAATGCACATTATGAAAGGGACTGCTATCTACTTTGCACAATGATACAAGGAACTGCATGTTTAAAGAAACTATTAAAATTTCTCAAACTGAGAGAAAAAATTTGAGCCAAAATTTCATCCAGTTGGTCATTAATTTGGTTATTTACAAAAGAGTTTTTAAAGCTAAAGTTAAGAAACTGCAGAAAAGACACAATGTGCATGTGTGTTTTCACCATCAATTTAATGTATCTGTGGCAGAAATTTACCTTTGGATACCATAAAAATGTCGACTAAGATTTTCTGCAAAAACAATATCTGAATTGTGAATTGTAGGCTCCATTGATGGTCCAGAACACTGAAAGAGAGGCAATTTTTAAATTTAAGTTGAAAACCTTTTAAAATATAAATCATCTGAGCAGGCTTAAAAGAAAGAAAATCAAGCAAATGTTCTTCAAGCTTGGTGGATGATTCATAATAAGTTGGAAGTTCCAAGATAAGTTCAACTCTACAGAGTAGCCAGCAAGTCTGGAAAAACAGGCAAAATATATTTAAAATGGTTTGTTAATATTATATTATAACAGAGAAATAAAATAACATTATCTATGTTTCCAAATTTTGGCCATCTTGTAAAATTTAAGCATCATGAGGGCAGGGACTTTGTCTCTCATGTTCCCAATTGTGTAACCAAGGTCAAGAACGGTGCTTGGCATAAGGTTGATACTCAATATATACTTGTTGAATGAATAAATTAATGATTTTTTTTTCTTGCTACTGTCAGCTATCATCCAGTGCCCATGACAGTTATTTACCAAGTGGTATCATACTATTCTCAATGAGTTGATGCTTTTCCTTTTCTTCCAAGAGAACAGCTTACTCATTTGATGGGGCTGCAACTTATATTTTCTACTGAAAAATACTGGCATAATGAGATGTACTTTAAAGACTTTCATATTAGTAGGTAAAACAATAATCTTCATATATATCTCAAAACTGTAATAAATGATCATCGCAACTTAAAAAATCTAAACACAACAGTCTCCATTCACTCCACTTACATGTAAATAAAACTTTTTACTCAAAACTTCCTACTTGGGCAGAAAAAACAAAGACCACAATGCAAGTTTTCTGCTAACTCTGTAGCCTACTGGAAATACCAATTTAAATTTAAAAAAATCAAAGAGGGGAGTTTCAGTTAAATATATTTATTTGCATTACTCCAGCTCAACTTGAGATTATATGACTGTGAATATTTTAGGGTAAACCTGATAAAAATAGCAACACCAACAGCAAAACTTAGTGACTGAACAATCAATCAATTTACTCTTTCATTTATATGACAAAAGGTTAGTATTGTCATGGTTGATAGATTTATGATGCAATATTAAGAAAATGCATTGGTAGGAGGACAGCCTTAACATTTTAATGTTGACACAAGGCAGAATAATCATTTATTTTCAGGACAGTTATTGATACTCTTCACAGTGGTTAAAAGTAGGGGTTTTGGGCTTCCCTGGTGGCGCAGTGGTTGGGAGTCTGCCTGCTAATGCAGGGGACGCGGGTTCGAGCCCTGGTCTGGGAGGATCCCACATGCCGCGGAGCGGCTGGGCCCGTGAGCCGCAATTGCTGGGCCTGCGCGTCTGGAGCTGTGCTCCGCAATGGGAGGGGCCGCGATGGTGAGAGGCCCGCGCACCGTGATGAGGAGTGGCCCCCGCTTGCCACAACTAGAGAAGGCCCTAGCACAGAAACGAAGACCCAACATAGCAATCAATCAATTAATCAATAAAAAAATAAATCTTAAAAAAAAAAAAAAAAAAAAAAGTAGGGGTTTTGAAAATCAGAGAAATCTGTGCTGAAATTCCAAGTCTACTTGGAATTGTGGGACCTGCAGAAAGTTACTTAAGCTTTCTGAGCCTCAGTTTCCTCATATGTATAATAGATTTCTAGTAAGTATCTCATAGAGTATAAAAGATTAAATGAGATAATAAATGTAAAACATCAAACACATCCTGGAACACATTAAGTAGCATTCAATAAATGGTAAAAACTAGTATTATTAGATTAATAGGGCCTTTGTGCCCCTGAAAGAAACAATGCAGGACCATATTTAAAGTTACAGTTCTTATATTTTATATCTGTGCCAATTCAAACACTCTCTTCCTTCAATTTAAAAAAAAACATATTTTAAATGATTATTTTCTTGAATGTAAAAACTTACCATGACAACACCACCAACGTATTCAAAAGCACAATGAGCTATACAGCCATACTGAATAGTATAGCCAATAAGCCGAAAGGTTTTTCCCAGAACACCACGAAGCATAGTTCTATGTAGACTCTGCCACCATTGGCCTGATGGTAAATTTCAAAAAGTTTCATGATCAATACTATTTAAAAACACTTAAGAAATAGCTCTATTGTAAAATATTTTATAATCACCCAGAGTGTATTAAATGCCTAATATGGTTTGGTGCAGAAAATCAAGAGCTTATTTTCATTTTTGCTGAAGGTTTTTTAAAATGGCAAATTATAGCCACTTAATATTGTGATCTTCTAAACAGAGATTATATTCAAATATCACTGGGTTTATAAATGAATTAGATAACTAGTAGACTCTGAACTTGTCTCTCCTCTTTCATGCCTTGGTTATTTCTTGGTATTAAGGCAGATATCTAAGAAATGATATTAACTCTTTCAAATACTAATAATAGTTTTTCGTACTGTTGCCTGCTATAGTACATCAGTTCTCGTCATAACATAATATAGGAATAAAGGGGAAAGCACTAGAATAGGTGTATGAAAATTCAAGTTCTAAACTGCTTCCTTTATTAATTTTCATGATCTTCAATGAATCACTTACCCTCTCTGGGCCTTAATAAAATGGAAATAATAGTATCTCACAGAATGGTTCTGAGAATCAAATTCAATAACATGTCAAAGTGGCTTTGTAAATTATAAAGTTACATTCAGTTTTCAGTTATTAACTATTGATATAACAATGAACACATGAATATTATGAAACAGCACAAAGAAACATGTATTTTTAGAAAGCTATATACACTTAACACACTGATATTACTCATCTAAAACAGTCCTAGTATTTGTCCCTTCCTTTCCATTTACCTGCTAAAACTATGTTTCAAGCATTTCTCAACTAACGGCCTAATGCTTAGGCCTAGATTCCTATGCATTGTTCTCAGATTAAATTTACTAAAACACATCAACAATAATAATAATATGTAACATTTGCTCAATGCTTGGCTATGTCAGGTTTTACAAATTAATCTCTGTGAGATAGATAGTATTACCATTATCATTTTATAGATAAGACAAAGGAACCTAAGAGTAGTAAACTTAAATGCTAAACATCACAAAATTGGAAAATGATACTCAAGAACTTAACCATTATGTTACACTGACTTCCATATTACTCCCTTGCTCCCATAACCTCAATGGCTCTCTATCAGATCAAGTACAGATTACTCATTTTCAGGATCTTTGACAGATGGCTCCATTCCATCCTCAGATTCCAACCTGATCTTCCCTGATGCTCCTACATGAATGAACTACTCCATCATACTGGTCCAGTTTACTTAGGGTATACTGCCCAACCAACACTTATGTATGCCAATACCCATGCCTGGAATATACCCATCATGATACCCATCATGTATCTAATTTGTAACTCTTCTCCAAATGCTCTCAACAGGCAAGTTTTTCCTTCTCCTCTGGGTTCCTATGGTTCCTTATGTTCATTTTTTAATGATTAAGAACACTGTTTCTAAAGCTGATCTTGTCTTGAGCAGGTATCCTGGCTCCACCATATTTTAGCTGTGTGACCTTCAGGAGGTTATTTTACCTCTGTAAACCTCAAGTGCCTTTCCCTGTAAAATGGTCTTAGTCTCAGTACCTATCTCAGAGAGTTAGTGAGGATTACATGTAATCAGATATATTAGTCTGTGTAGCAGAATATAGCAATAAATTCTAGTTACTATATCATTCACTTGGCAATCAGCATGTGCTATATAACCTCATAACATTAGTTCCATTTTCAAGTGTCTAAGTTTCTCCCTAACTTATGTTTAAATAAAATAATAGAATTTTTTTTTTTTGGCTGCGCCACGTGGCTTGCAGGATCTTAGTTCCCCAACCAGGGATTGAACCCAGGCACTCGGCAGTGAAAGCGCAGAGTCCTAACCACTGGACCGCCAGGGAATTCCTAATAATAGAATTTTAGAGCCCACAGCATAGAACTATATCCTTTATTAGTGTTTATTCACCTATTAAACATTTATTATGTCTTCTCCCCTAACAAGTCTTCTCTGGCACCACCCCAAGAAATGTTACTTATACTTTGTGTCACTCACCTACCTTAAGCATACACTGATTATAATACTTACCACACTGTATTATTCATATCTTTTCCCTTATTACATACTATATTTGCTTATATGTCTGTGGGCAGTGACTGTGCAGTATTCATCTTTGGATCCTTAGGGCCTACCAAAGAATGCTTGCCTGACTGAATTAATGAATAAATATTGAACCCAAACCTCCTATAATTTCAACATCTTTAGTATGATAAAAATGGTTATAAGGTTCAAAACGATTATCAGAAGACCAATGAGATTTTTGGTTAATGAGGAGACATGTTAATGTCATACTCACTGAAGAAAGAAAAAAACTGTCAGTAACATATTAAAAAGTGTTCTCATTAAATCTTTTAAGTAATATGAAATAGTCTATCTTAGCAATCTGGCTTACAGTAATAACTGATGCACTTTAAAAACTATTGATTTTTAGAATTTAATAAATTAATAAGAAGTGATATTTATAAACACTTCATAACTGAGGCTCAATTAATTCAGAAAAGATTGAAGAGGAATAACAATAATAGAACATTATTTGTAAAGTTAACTAGGTTGTATAAACACTACTTTGCTCCCACTATATAACTAGGGGAAAAAGTAGGGGTTAAGTCCGAAAGCTTAGCTTTGAAAATGTGATCTATGAAAACAAATCCTAAAAAGTAGTGAAATGAATATTACATTTAAAAACTAAAATAAAAATGAGCTTACCTGATGTTAGAGAGGGGATATATTATCAAACAAGAAGAAACATGTGGCACTCAGCAAGAAGATATTGTTAACACAGATAAAAGGTGAAATTTAGAGGGGAAATTAATAGCAATCTACCAAAATTTAAATAATCTGGATTATGCAATAGATTATGCATTTGGCTAAAAAACATACTAAAAAAATACAAAGATGCTATAACAATACAATGGTTCTGATTCACTGAGAGGCCCTGTAATTAACTCCCATTCAGAAGTAATTGGGGCCATAAAGCCTTTTTTTATTACTCAGTAAATGCTCAATCCCAAATACAATGTTTGTGATGAAACTGTCTCATAAAATAATAAAACAGATGAGTGATCAGAAGAAAGAAGTTACCAGACATTGTTTCTTCCCTAGAGATATTAGCAACAGAATGCAGTCTGAAGTGTCTGAAACTATTTTGGATCTTAATCTCCTAGATGAAAAGAGCGATGGAGCTATTTATAGAGGACTCTGGGGATCAAGACTACTTGGTCTTATATTTTAAAAGTGCAATGAGGAGCACTGTTGAGAAATACTGAAATTGAGAATAAGAGCTGATGAATTTTTTTTTAAGAGAAATCTCAGAGTAGAAAGTAACATTCATATAAGATATAAATAAACCACATACACTGCTAGCACTCAGTAGATCTACTAGCAAAAGGGATTAATTAACACAGAGGTTTCAAACCTCTGGTTTACATAGTGATTTCAAGGGGTCCATGACTCTATATATGCATACATGTGCCAGATATCTTGTTTGTCCCTTTGGACTCACTCTCTACCTTTCTCCATACTGCTCTCTGCACTTGGAAAACTGACCTATATGAACTACACCAAGGCACTTCAGTCAAGCTTCGACTTCCAGCAGGAAGTCAGAGGAAGGAACGGTTATGTATTTTCCTGGCTCCCTCCCTCTAGAGTCTCTCAGGCTGGCTATGTCTTTGGACGAAAGGTCATTGAGTCTCCAAAGGCATAGGAGCTACTTTGAGGGGTTTTCCACTGGCCAAATTTGAGATTAAAAAAATAATAATAACAGTAATAAATAATATATTAGAATAAAAATGAAATCTACTGAGGACTTTTTTTAAAAAGAAGTATGTGTTGGGGACAAGGAAAGTTCTTTATCAAAAAAATGGCAGCTAATATATATAGAGAGGGAATAATGAAATTATCACCAATGTAATAATTCATTCAGGCAAGGGCCATTAATAGATGTTTAAAATTACTGGATGATGTTCTTGGATTAGAAGAATTAACATTATTAAAATGGTCATACTACCCAAAGCAATCTACAGATTTAATGTTATCCCTATCAAATTACCCATTACATTTTTCAAAGAACTAGAACAAATAACGCTAAAATTTACACGGAACCACAAAAGACCCAGAACGGCCAAAGCAATCCTGAGGAAAAAGAACAAAGCTGGAGGCATAACCCTCCCAGACTTCAGACAATACTACAAAGCTACAGTAATCAAAACAGCATGGTATTGGCACAAAAACAGACATATAGATCAATGAAATAGAGAGCCTAGAAACAAGCCCACACACCTACGGTCAATTAATCTTCAAAAAAGGAGGCAAGAATACACAATGGAAAAAAGACAGTCTCTTCAATAAGTGGTGTTGGGAAAACTGGACAGCTACATGTAAAAGAATGAAATTAGAACATTCTCTAACACCATATACAAAAATAAACTCAAAATGGATTAAAGACCTAAATGTAAGACCAGATACTATAAAACTCCTAGAGGAAAACATAGGCAGAACACTCTTTGACATAAATTGCAGCAATAATTTTTGAATCTGTCTCCTAGAGTAATGGAAATAAAAGCAAAAATAAACAAATGGGACCTAATGAAGCTTGAAGCTTTTGCACAGCAAAGAAAACCATAAACAAAATGAAAAGACAACCTACAGAATGGGAGAAATTATTTGCAAACGATGTGACCAACAAGGGCTTAATTTCCAAAATATACAAACAGATCATACAGCTCAATATAGAAAACAAACAACCCAATCAAAAAATGGGCAGAAGACCTAAATAGACATTTCTCCAAAGAAGACATACAACAGGCACAAGAAAAGATGCTCAATATCGCTAATTATTAGAGAAGTGCAAATCAAAACTACAATAATATATAACCTCACATGGGTCAGAATGGCCCTCATCAAAAAGTCTACAAATAATAAATGCTGGAGAGGGTGTGGAGAAAAGGGAACCCTTTTACACTGTTGGTGTAAATGTAAAATTGGTGCAGCCACTATGGAGAATAGTATGGAGGTTTCTTAAAAAACTAAAAATAGAGTTACCATATGATCCTGCAATCCCACTCCTAGGCATATATCCAGAGAAAACTCTAATTCAAAAAGATACATGCACCCCAATGTTCACAGCAGCACTATTTCCAATAGCCAAGACATGGAAGCAACCTAAGTGTCCATCAACAGATGAATGGATAAATAAGATGTGGTACATATATATATCTATATATATATAGATATATATACACAATGGACTATTACTCAGCCACAAAAAAGAATGAAATATTGCCATTTGCAGCAACATGGATGGACCCAGAGATAATCATACTAAATGAAGTCAGAAAGAGAAAGACAAATAACATATGATATCACTTATATGTGGAATCTAAAAAAATGATACAAATGAACTTATTTACAAAACAGAAATAGACTCACAGACATAGAAAACAAACTTATGGTTACCAAAGGGGAAAGGCGAGGGGAAGGATAAATTAGGAGCTTTGGATTAACAGATGCACACTACTTTATATAAAATAGATAAACAACAAGGTCCTACTGTATAGCACAGGGAACTATATTCAATATCCTGTAATAAACCATAATGAAAAAGAATCTGAAAAAGGATAGACAGATAGATAGATAGATAGATAGATAGATAAACTGAACCACTTTGCTATACACAGGAAGCTAACACAACATTGTAAATCAACTGTAGTTCAATTTAAAAAAATACTGGGTAAAAGGTTGTTGGTAAACAGGATATGTGCAAAGTATTAAATAGTTTATTATTTACAAAGGGAACAAAATACCTTTACATGAAGAGATCAAGTAAATATTACCTTTACATGAAGAGATCAAGTAAATATTAACTATGTGATCAAATTTAGCTGCATAAATAATGGTAAAAACTGATATGTAGCTTCCTGACATGATGCAGTGACATACAGTACATCATCATCTTTGTACTATTCTTGCCAGAAGTGTATAACCTAAATCTAATTATGAACAATCAGACATATCTGTATCATAATCCATAAACAACTTGAACACTTAAAATATAAATTTAATAAAATAATAAAATAATTTAGAGTATTATTTTAAATTATAAGAATAATTTAAAATACAAGGACATGACAACCAAATACAATATGAAATACTTAACTGGATCCTGAAGCAAAAGAAAAAGAAAAGCAATAAAAGATATTATGCGAAATTTGAACATAGCCTGTAAATCAAAATACATCATCGTTTCAATGTTATATTTAACAATATCATGACTATGCAGAATGATCTTGTTCACAGGAGAAAAACACTGATTTAAAGATGAATGTAACTGTAACTTTCTTTCACATGGTTTACTTCTGCTACTAATAATACAGATAGACATATGTAGATAAATTTATACACACACATATACAAATATATACATACACATATATATGTATATATATATGGAGGAATAGAGAAAGATAATATGGCAAGATGTTCACTGTAAATCCAGATGGAGTGTATATGAATGTGTATAACATTTTTTTCAACTCTGTGACAGAATTTTTAAAAAAAGAAACACTTGGAGGAAAAGGGGTGTCCTCATAGTCATTAGGTCATTCAATCATTCAACAAATATTTATTGAGCTTCTACTATATGCCAAATACTGTGTTCAGTCCTGGAAATACAATAATGAACACGATGCCTGCCCTTATAGAGCTTATAGCTTATTGGGGCAGATGTCACACACACATACAAAGTAGACAAACATGTAAATACATTAAATAATTTCCATAAAGGAAAAAATAGGGTAAAGTGATATAGAATTATTGGTGGGACGTATTTTTCTTAAGGATGAATCAGGAAAGATTTCTCTAAGAAAATACCACTGAAGTTAGGTCCTGAAAGACGAAATAACTATGGAAATTGTGGAAAGAACATTAAAAGCAGATGAAACAGAAAGCATGTGCTTAAGGAATTAAAAGAAGACTGGAGCACTGTGTGAAGGACATAAAATGAGACTAGAGAAAGAGGAAAAATTATTCAAGTCTTGTAGAACTTTGGATTTAATTCTAAATTCTTAAATGGGAAGCCACTGAAGGATCTTAAGCAGGAGAGTAACATGATCTGATTTAGAAGTTAAGATCACTCTCACTGCTATGTAGAGAAAGGACTGGAATGGGGGCAAGATTAGAAATGCTGGGAGGGTAGTTAGGCTGGACCAACTACAGAAGTGGCAATGGAGATGGAGAAAAATGGACAGATTTGAGAAACTTTGGGGGCAAAATAAATAGCAAGGAAAAGGAAAGAATCAGGATGACCCTCAAGTTTCTGGACTGAGTAACTGGGTAAATGGAAGTCTATTTACAAGGTTCCTCTCACACACACATTGGGATAGAAAACGAAGGGTCTGATTTTGGTCATGTTAAAATTGATATATTTGTGAGATATCCAACTGGACATGTTAGAGACTGGAGCTCTGGAACTCAAAGGAAGTTTCATACATGGGAAGTCTTAAAAAAAGATTACTATCTTAGGACTATATTCTACTGCAAACAAGAGAAAACTAGAATAACAGTAACTTAAGTAAGGGACTTATTTTCTATTAACACTAGTTGCTATATCCAAGTTACAGGCAGGAAGAAAGAAAAAGTATAAAGAGTATCCTGGTTAACTTTTTGGTTTTTTTTTTTAAATAAATTTATTTATTTATTTATTTTTGGCTGCATTGGGTCTTCGTTGCTGTGTACGGGCTTTCTCTAGTTGTGGCGAGCGGGGGCTACTCTTCGTTGCAGTGCACCGGCTTCTCATTGAGGTGGCTTCTCTTGTTGCAGACCATGGGCTCTAGGCCCGTGGGCTTCAGTAGTTGTGGCACAAGGGCTTCAGTAGTTGTGGCTCGCAGGCTCTAGAGTGCAGGCTCAGTAGTTGTGGCACACGGGCTTAGTTGCTCCAAGGCATGTGGAATCTTCGCCGACCAGGGCTTGAACCCCTGTCCCCTGCATTGGTAGGCGGATTCTCAACCACTGTGCCACCAGGGAAGCCCATCTTTTTGTCTTTTTATCCAAGAAAAAAACCACCTTTGTTCCATCAACACCTAACTGGCCAAAACTATATAACTAAGTACAGTACAAGGGGTGCTGAGAGAACATTGCTGTTCTCTTTATAAGCTTTGTAGCACTATTTGACCTTTAAAAATCACCTGAGTAGGGACTTCCCTGGTGGCGCAGTGGTTAAGAGTCCGCCTGCCAGTGCAGGAGACACGGGTTTGAGCCCTGGTCCGGGAGGATCCCGCATGCCACGGAGCAACTAAGCCCGTGCGCCACGACTGCTGAGCCTGTGCTCTAGAGCCCATGAGCCACAACTACTGAGCCCGCGCGCCTAGAGCCCGTGCTCAGCAACAAGAGAAGCCACCGCAATGCGAAGCTCGTGCACCGCAACGAGGAGTAGCCCCCACTCACTGCAACTAGAGAAAGCCCATGCGCAGCAACAAAGACACGATGCAGGCAAAAATAAATAAAAATAAAAATAAATAAATTAAAAAAAAAATCACCTGAGTATTACCTGAGAAAAATAAAAACGTTAAAGAAAGCATGAAAGGGAGACATGGAAATGGACACAACATATACAGTCAAGTCTTTGGAAAAGTTTGGCTATGAAGGCAAGCTAAACAGTAGAGCAGGGTTTTTCATCCTCAGCAGTACTGACATTTGGGGCCAGACAGTTCTTTGTTGTGGGCAGCTATCTTTTACATTGTAGGATTTTAGCAGCATCCCTGGCCTCCAGATGCCAGGAGGACCCCTTCCCTAGTTGTGACAAACTAAAATGTCTCCCGACATTGCCACATGTCCCCAGGATATAAAACGGCCCTCAGTTGAGAACCACAGCAGTAGAGTAATAGGAAGAATGTGGTATTTACCAAGTTTTTTAAAACACAGAAACACAGTAGCATATGCTTGAGAGCCAATGGTAACAATCCCACAGGGAGATGAAGAGAGACTACTGATAAGTGAGGGAGAAGAGGAGAGGGAAATAGAGAGATGCCTGAACACTGACATAAAGAAGGCAAGAGGAAGACCTCAATGCCAGTTTTGACAGAGTACTTATACCAGAATAACTTCTTGGTTGCAAAATCTGGATAAACAAAATAGCTGTTTAAAGGCATTAGGCAGCAATATAGGCAAGCCTTGAGGGGCAAGTATATATGAAAGAAGGGAAGAACATAAGGTAAACACATTCACTTGGCCTTTTCTCTAAGAATACTCGCCAATTTACAGCACAGGAAAATAAAATTTTAGCAGAAAGTGGCAGTTCCATTTGGCTAAGCAAGAGGTTGGAATTTATGGCCGTCAAAGTAGATGGCACATGAGGGTCAAACTGTAGACAGGTAGGAACCATAAGTCAGCATGCAATTTTGCCACGAAGTGCTAGCCAACTCCTAAATTGCTACCTGAGCAGAGTGAGACTCCAGAATCTCAGTAGAAAGCAGCAAATAAAAGGCTAAAAACCTAAACAGAGATGTTAGCAACCACAGAATACCGTGCAATGTGAGGAAGACAGGGGTTGGACTTCAAGACCCTACAAGGTTGGCCATGCCGGTTATGACTGCAGTAGGGTTACCACTGAGAGTGAGGGCAAAACTGAAAGTGATCAGCCTTAACAAACAATACAACCCACCCTTGACAGGATTAAAGTAACCTGTTCACACACTACCTGGCTGAGGAAGAACAAAACAAAAACTCTGAATTTTCATAGGAAGAATACAACATCAATGAGAACTCCCACAATATTTTCTATAATGTTGGAGTGGGAAGGCCTTTTTTTTAAAAAATTGAGATATAATTCACATGCCATGAAATTCGCTCTTAAAGTATACAATTGTAAAAGCTCTGTTCGAATATTGATAGTTTTGTCAGTTTGATGGTAGAAAAATGAAGGAGCTCTTAATTCAGGTTTTCATCTTCTCAATCTCATGAGCTGCGGTCAAGAGCAGAGATTGAGAACTCTCAGCATAAAGCAAGCTGGTAAACTGAGAACTGGTTACAGATGTACTAGTATTCTATTGCTTCTGTAACGAATTACCATAAAGTTAGTGGTTTAAAACAACACAAATTTATTATCTTACAGTCTGTAGGTCATAAGTCCACTATGGGTCTCACTGAACTAAAAATCAAGGTTTGGCAGGGCTGCATTCCCTTCTGGAAGCTCTAGGGAAGAATCCATTTCCTTGCCTTTTCCAGCTTCTAGAAGCTACAAACATTCCTTGGCTCATGGTCCCCTTCTTCCGACTTCAAAGTAAGCAGCGCTGCATTTCTCTGACCATTCTTCCTTGGTCACATCTCCCTCTAACTCTCTTGCTTTATTTTGCCATCTTCTTCCACTCTTAAGAACCCCTGTGATTAAACTGAGCCCACCCAGATAATCCATGATAATCTCCTCATTCACATTCCTTAATTTAATCACATCTGCAAAGTCCTTTTTGCCATGTAAGGTAACATATTCACATGTTCTAGGGATTAAGACATGGATATCTTGGAGTGAGGGGTGGAATTATTCTACCTGCCTCATCAAAACACCGACACACTAAACCAGTAGTTATCAAAGTGTGGTCCCCAGATCAGCAGGCATTTGTTTGAAGTGCAAATTCTTGGGCCAAACTCAAGATTTATGTAATCAGAATGGGAGTGTTGCTCAGCAGTCTGTGTTTTAACAAGTTCTCCAGGTGATTCTGAAACAAAATTTGAGAACAACTGCTCTAAGCTCCCAGGTGGCCAATGGCCACTTCTATCCTTGAGCAGCCTTGCTCATCTAGTCATTTATTACTGTGTGCCAGATAACTTACCATATCCCATGTGTGCTGTGAAAAAAGTTGGGAAGCTTTGGCATATAGAATTTTACTCCACCTAAGAAACAGAATTTATTACTTTTTATTCCCTATTACATTTACATTAAAAAAAACTGAGTTAGATAAATTAGGAGTTTGGGATTAACATTTACACACTACTATATATAAAATAGGTAAACAACAAGAACTTACTGTACAGCACAGATAACTATACTCAATATCTTGTAATAACCTATAATGGAAAAGAATCTGAAAAAGTATATATGTACAACTGAATCACTTTGCTATACACTTAAAACTAATACAACATTGTAAATTAACTATACTTCAATAAAAAACTGAGTTATTAATGTAGAGAACCAATTCCTTTAATGGGGAGCCTATGTACTCTATCAGATAACTAATAGAAACGCTAGAAAAAAAGAAATGAAAATTTAAAATTGTGACTGTGCCACATAATACAGGAGAGGAAATGTACAATAATCCTCCCCAGAAAACCTTTAAGAGACTCTGATTAAAATATAGTAAAACTCCACATAATACTGGCATAAGGGAGCAAGGCTGTTGTCTACTTTCAATGTTCTATATCTACATTACAGATTTTAAAATTTTTTCTTCCTATAACATAAAGTTAGAAAACACTTTGTCGGGTGTAGGTAATAATGGCTTCTTTCAATATACATAAAAAATCCTCAAATACCAACCAAAATAACAGTAACAACAATAACAGCAAATACTTAAATAGTAGTTCTTGAGTGCCAAGCACTGTTCTAGTTACATATATTAACTCACTTAATTCTTACAATAACTCTATGAGAACTCATTTTATCAAGTATCTCATTTTACAGATAAAGAAACTGAGGGACAGAAAGGTTAAGGAACTATTCAAAATCACACAGCTCATACACAGCAGAGCCAGAATTCAAAACAAGGAGGTTGGGTTCTAAAGTCCACCACTATGCTCTACTGCCTCTCAATAAAAATCAAAGAACTTTGTTGGAGACTCTTTATAAAATAGGCATGGGAGAGAGGTTGGACTGATGTTAAAACTAGCTAAAAAGACGGAGCAGAGTGAACTCTAGAAGCTGAAAAACAAGTAGACATTTCTCCATCCTTAGAAGTTTCTGGGAATAGGGGTACAAGTCTAAGATCTTGATTTAGATCTAACCATTAAAGTAGCCTTTACAATGATTTCAGAACACCCAAAGCCACAAAGAAAACATCCACCTGATTGTTCAGGTCTGGAATTCCTTCGAAAAGAAGGGAAAGCGTTTTGTTTCAAAAACAGGAAAAAATGTAAAGTGTCAGGGTTAATTGAGACTATCAGTTTATAGAAATTCATTTATTTTAAAGTATAAGCAGTCAATCAAAGAAGTGATTAATATCATACTTTTTTTTGTTTTGATAAATGGAATAGTCAGTGAATACATTAGCATTTAAAGAAGGATTCACATTAAGAAAAGGTGAGAAGAGAGTAGGATGTGAAGAAGACAAATCCCAACATCATAGTTTTGCTACATTTACCTTCACTTGGACAAGAAAAAACAGCAGACTTATGACATTCCTGAGACCTCTATGATTTCTAAAATTCAAGAATATCTACAACAAAATACACTTTTCCCATAGAATTATATCTATCTATACAAAGTAACTGAAAGATATATGTCCATTTCTGACCGTGAATGGAAGTTACCGTGACAAGAAGAGAACAACAAAGACTCATTAAGACATGGATGTTGAGTGGTGTACTCTGTTCAATAGCTAAATAATTCACTCTCACACAGCAGCCTCTCCATCAAAGCAATTCACATTCCTGCCATTTCAAAATCACCTTCAAGGCTGCTCATGAATTGTTCACATCTGTAATGTTAAATCTACTGTAAGACGTGTGCAGAGGATATTTTTTATATTCTAGAACTGCAAATTCAAGGAGCACTTATCCCCATAATCAATGAAAATTTTATTTAAATCTATTTATTTTGATTCATTCTCAGAGGAAATAATTGACAGCACTTTAAGGTTTAAAGCAGTGAATACTGCTTTAAATTTGACTGCAGCATCAAAATAACTCAAGAACCTAATTTAAAATCCAAATTTCAGGCTCTCATCATGGAGCTAATGAATTAGAATTTGTGGGAGCAAGGATGCAGAATCAGTAGTTTTAATAAGCTCCCAGGAAGGAAACCCAGTAAAGAACTTTGTGCTGTCATTTGAGACCACTGAGACATACTCACCATTTTCAGAAACTTGACAAAATTTAACCATTCATTACTTTTAAACTAAATGTTAACTTTGGGATAATTCTATATATTTTCATCATCAAATAAACTGTATAATGCTAACATTTCAATGATTTTGAAAATCCAATATTATTTTCTGAAGTTCACTTTTTATACATATATATCCAAAATCAAAACTCATTCTACGTTTACAAAGCATAAGCACTTGACACTTTTAATACAATTAAGTACCAGCTTCCAAACAGTGAAATACCAAAACCACCCCATTCATTTACCAATAATTCCCCAATGGCTATATAATCCATCTATTTCAGAACAATATACAAGTTGTACAAGCAATAGTTGAAGGATATTCATTCAAATGGAAGAAATATCATTTAGCATTATTATAGGCTAGCTGTCGTGTGCCAGTCTACAGTTCATGCATGGCCCTTTAAAGGTAATACTAAGGCTCACAAATTACCAAAAAAGAAAAAAAAGTTTATCATCTCTTAAATAATAAGTCCTATGATTCCCACCCTGCTCTACTGTTACAATTGACTTATTTTTTAAAAATTTTCTTCATTTCTCCCATCCTATATCCCTTTTTCTTATCTCCAAAAATAACTCCCTTAACTTTTATTGACACATTATGAGTCACCTGTGCAATAAATTTATTAGCTGTAGCTTTTAAAGATAAGTCAACTTTATGTTATCAACAAGGTATTAAATTCAAGTAACCGATACCTATTTGAAAAGAATGTATGTCACTGAGAAGACCCTATATGTTTACAATGAATTTAATTAAGATGAGTTTATTTGGGACTTTCCAAAGGAGATAACCATTTCTAATCAAATAATAATGGCTAGGACAGGGAAGGAAAAAACACTAACTCTCAAATGCCACTCAGTAAACAGCTGATTATAAAACAGAAAAGTAAACAGTGACCATGTTTAATAAAGGTTTTGAGACAAATTTTATTTTGAAAGGAAAGCTACTTTTTTGAAATAATTATATAATACTATTAACTACCATAGAAAGTTACCCTGAGAAATACACTACCTGAAAAAATAATTTGAAATTACACATAAACCAAATATTGTATATTTAAAATACAAGTAATTATGAGGATAAGAAAAAGCTTTTAGTCCACTTATTTCATGAATAGATCTTTTCAGTGTAATAGAATTTTACATAAACAGCTTTTCAAATAGTAAAAATACAAACAGAAGGCTAAAGAAGTCCTTTATAAACGAACATAATGCAGTTCAGTAGAAATATTATTAAGCTTTCTCATTCATTCATTTTAAATGTGACAACCAATGAAGAAACACATTGTGGAATACAATAGCTTGGAACCAGTTAAAAAAAAATTCATTAAGAATAACAAATTTGCTAGGTAGGTTTGACCAATGATCGCTACATAAATTTATTATATTTTATTATTTTTTTAGATAAAGACCTCATATGGAGAAAAGTAAAATGTACTACACATAAACAGAGGCTACAAGTAAATCAATATATTATGCATAATGGATGATTATATTTCAGTTATTCTTATAATTTCAAAAATACTTTAGTCACCTATATTTAAGATTTTTAAGTTTAAAAACATTAAGATTAAGGTTTTATAATCTATTTTTTCAAATATAAAGCTACTAAATCAAAAAACACAATAAGATAAAAATCAAGTCCTATGAATAAATATTTTAAAAGTATTCCAGGATCATAACACTGACAACACTAATTATCTTTTCCAGTCTTGGCAGTTATGTTGCATACTGTTTGGGTGACTGATGGGATAATTTCACTTCATTTTCTCTCAGTTTATTCTGGACCATGTAAGAGAAGAATATTAAAATAATTAACACCTCTAAACAAAGTAGTTGATAAAGTTTTTGGTTGAATAAAATGCTTAAAAAAAGAAAACCTCAATTAACTAATACATGATTCTAGAGCAAGTAACTAAACCCCCATCTGCTAAAGGAAAACTTTGACTAAGAATTTCTGATTTTAAAAAATAGTCATTCAGTATTAATACTAACTATTTTATGACTTTTACATAAGATCATACACTTTCACAAAGAGCCTTTTTTATTAGCAATTTGAGTCAGCATTTCCTTAATTATCAAAAGTATATGTCGATATATTTTGATATCATTAAACATTTTATTCACTAAAAACATTTAATCAGCAGGAATTGAAGCAGTCATAAAACAGGTAAAACGTATGACAAAACAAATTACTCCAATTCCTTATACCTATAGACAGTAGGATTTATTGATAATGGCCTCATATCTAAAAGA
This sequence comes from Balaenoptera acutorostrata, assembly GCF_949987535.1. Lineage (NCBI taxonomy): Eukaryota > Metazoa > Chordata > Mammalia > Artiodactyla > Balaenopteridae > Balaenoptera > Balaenoptera acutorostrata. The sequence continues at coordinate 28,144,030 of NC_080072.1, read as the reverse complement.
ACACTAAAGTCTATAAACTAATATTTAATGTCAAATACAAATCTTTACCAATAGCAAATACATTGTATCACCAAACTAGAAAAAGTATAAAAGACAATAATCAACTTTTCTATTTGAACATTTTAATACATTTTAAGTCATACATAGTTTATAGTCTATATATGTCTTCCATAATTTTGAGTCATATAGCTTATAATAAGGCAACATATTTTAAATAATAAAAAAGCATATTCTTTGCCTTGATCACCTGATTTTTGTTGTTGTTGTTTATAAAATTAATCATAGTTAGCAGGATAGAAATCGCTTTGAGCTTCATGAATGACATCCAAGAGATGGGAAAGGATTAGTTCTCAGTTGCTGCCAGTTACAGTGCCAGGTGGCTTTTTCTGCAGTGAAGGTGTTACGGATAATCCCATTACACTGGCACTAAATCTTGCAGACATCAAAATTATCACCAAGGTTCCTTTTCATCCCATCCTTTCCAAATGACTGGAAGTCGCTTCACCTGAAAGAAGTCAAATCCACATGCAGCTGCTGCTTTAGCAGACAGCAAACTCCCTGAGAATGCCAGTCGTGATTCAATTTTGCTGTGCTGGTGGCCCCCTATTCCCTGTCCAATAATACATCTGTTAAAAAATCCTACAGCTACAAATCAAGTTTAATCCTACTAGAGACCTCATGTTGGTCTTGTCTTCCAAAAAGGCAGCAGGTTCTGCTGTCTATCTGCTGGCGTCTGGGGAATACCATTTAAATCCCAGCCCTACTTAGAAGAATAAGCTAAGGATCACAAAACATGACCTCAAAAACCCTGATATGACTATATTCTGACCCAGAGGCATTCATTCTAGGTGAAGATTAGAACTTTGCATAATAAGATTACACAGCAAGTGAATGATATCAAGGGACTATCCATATGCAGCCGCCTGGTTTTCTATAGACAGCCTGTGCTCTGCAATATGCAGTGCAGACGAAAAAGAGCTTGGTCTTTCTAGCTGAAATAAAATAGATTCACATAAATTAGTTGGCCATTTCCAGATTCCTAAATCCCCTATTACATCTTTTATTGACAGCTCCGGTGAGGATAGCACAAATGTTATTCCTTTTTATTCTGTGCTTCTAGAACAATCATGCTCTGTAATTGAAATGTACATAGATTATGGCTAGAAATTAACATCTTGTTTGCTGTAATCTTGGATTACAATTGACTGTGTACATAATAAAATTAAGAAATCAATGGATGGATTTATCATCTCCAAGAAACTAGAGGCATTGTTTAAAGAACAGTTCAACATTTTGTGCCAACACTTTAAATGTATAAGTTACAAAGAGAAGTCAATAAAAATTTAAGTGAGTAAAAGAATACAACAGGCATCAGCCAATATCTACATAAAAGTTAGATTACATAAAAATTAGCTCATTTCCCTCAAAATTTAGAAAATGTGAATTATTCAGAGGTTTCACAAACAGGATTTTCTCCCTAAACCATACATGAACAAGAAGGTCAGTTACATATAATAAGGCCTCTACTTTTTTATAAAGTAGTTACAGTAACAGTATTTTATACAAATCATCTTGTTCATTTTATACTTTAAAATATTTGAATAAATTCAAATCAATTGTAATTCAGAGTTTTATAATTCTTAACTGTATACTTTTAAAGTACACAGTGAAGTAACCTCTCCTTATATTTATATATATACAGAGCATTTAAAATGTATGGAATCCTAGAAATATTTAAAAAACAATACTTTATGTTCAGTTTTCTGCCAAGAAAGTGAAAGCTATACCAATTCTAAGCAAACATATATGAAAAGAGAGATTCATATTCATTCACACAAATACCCACCCAGAAAAATTCTAAGAATGTGAGAAGGAGTTCCCAACTTTATTTAAAGAAAAAAAGAAGTATCAAGATTTGCCATGGGATTCTTATAAAATTAAGCTGCTCGGTATACCTGAAATATGACTTATTTGACAAGTCTGATTTGCCCACAATTGTTGAGGAACATACTACATCCATTACACTGGCCATTATTATCTCCTTATCATCACAATACCTGTAAGCATAGCTCTGTAATATCTGATAAATACTGAGTCAGGTGACATAATTCTGATTTTGTGTATGAATCAGGCACCAATATTATCAGTGCTAGAGCTATAAAAAACACTATATGTAATTTCAACTTTATAGCACATGAATAGTCTTTGATTACCTTTATTAGGATATTACAAGAAAATTAATGAAGAATGCAAAAAATACACATTTCTGTTACGATTTTTATATGTAATACTCTAGAGCTACACTGTTCAATAAGGTAGCCATTAGCTACATATGGCTATCGAGCACTTGAAATGTGACTAGTCCAAACTGAGATGTACTGTAAGTATAAAATATACACTGAACTCTGAAGACAGTACAAAAAAAGAATAAAATATTTTGTATTAATTACATGTTGAAAAGATAATATTTTGGATCTAATGGGTTAAATAATATATATATATGACTTGCATACAGCACTGCTCTAGCAGATCATACAATTTCAATAACATACTCCTAAGCTAACTGAAATTGTACTACTAAAAAAACACTAAAGCAGAGGGTTATTATGGAAAAACAAACATTCCAGTATCAAATCTGATAGAAAAGCCTAGTAAAGAAAAACAAAATGTTGTCATTTATTTTCTATTTCGTATTTCTAGCTTAAGGGTAGTGGGGGAGAAGAAGGGACCAGCCAAATCAATGACCAACATGTACCAAAAAAGAATGTTTTATAGTTACAAAAATGCTTTAACCCAGTAAACAAAGGTTTTTAGAAAAAACACAGCTTGGGCAACTTCATAAAAGACTAGTAAGGTCTGTGTGTTATCCCTCAATGAGTCCAATAAACAGCAACTTCAAAAAAGTCTGGATCTAGAAAGGGCCGTGATTTTTGCCTAAGGTGCTATATAATTGCTTATATTCAAATTTTAAAACTACATTAAGTGATAACTATAATAGAGATTTGAAGCATTTAGTATATTTCAGAATTTTAGCAAAATTTAAAAGATCAATTTTATAAATTACTAGAAAACTGCTTTTTCATTAGTCTTCTCATCATTTCATCAATGTAGGTAAAGAAAAAATAGTCCATTAATAAAAAGTGTTTTACAGAAACAAGGCAAACTGTAAATAGTTAAAATATAAAACATATACCTAATTTAATTCAAGAAAGTTAACGGCTGATTTAGTATGACCATAGACAATTGATATCATACAATTAAAACACAAAGTCTATCTTTGTCACACACTGGAATATTATTTCAATATAAACAATAGTACATAAGGTATTAACTCATTTAAAAGTTGCTTTTTCATAATTATTCCTTCATAATATGTATCTAAAATACTAAGACTAAAGATGAAATATGAGTATCAATAAATAATATGGGTAAACTCTAAATCAATTCTTCATGACCTAGCCATGCCACTTTTTCCTATCCTTTTAAAATTATTTAAGTTCTTTTCTTTTCTGGTTACAAGTATCACACAGACATAGACACACACAGACACACACAAAAAACCCAAAATAATAACAATAAAAAACTTTCTAGTCATCAATATATGAGTGCAATGATATTCAGTCTAAGTTAATCCCCAGACATCCAAATTCATGAATAAAAATTCATCAGTTTTAAATACACTGAGCCTATTAAGCAAGAACAAAAGCATATGCACAAAAGAGCTTTTAATATATTTCAAAGCCCACAAGAGCTATGGTCTCATTAAAATTATAAATTACACAAACATGGAATGAAGATTCAAACTGCAGTGCAGCTAAGCAGATTACAGAAAACCCCGCGTTCCATATGATAACACACCATGGCCCTCCCAGATGGAGGCTTGGAACAAAAAGGCCATCACCACAGCTAGGGAAAACCTCCTTGTGATCTCTGGTTTCTGTTCAGCAGATGACAGCCAAATAATATGTTGATTATTCTGTTTGTGCTGCTAAGCTTGTAAGATGGAATAAAAGCGATATGATCTATTGTGAACCCAATGCTAATGTGTTGCTCCACTCATAAATAATATGCTGAATTTATTTTGAAAATATCTTTTATCTGAATTTCAGTTTTCAAATGCATGAATTAAAATAAAAGCCAGTATAAAATTATATTTAATGTTATGCTTTAAACTAAAAAATGTAGATGACAAGTGAAAAATATCTAGGTGCTTAGTTAAGAGTCAAGTACAATCACCTTTCTTTAATTTCAGCACTGTGATCAGAGACAAAATACATTTTTAAATAGGCAATTACTCTCATGAAATATAAATGTAAAATTAAGTAATACAATAACCATGAAGTTAACAATAAACATTATTGACAAGATTAAAAACTAAAATACCAGGGTATATAAAAACACTTTGCTGCAATATAAATAATAGCACATTGAACAAATACCTAAAATATTTTTGAATAATAAAAAGTATCACTGAAGGCCTTATGAATGTTAACTTGTACACAAATGGATGCTCACAAGAAATCCTACTTAAAATCAAAATAATTAAAAAGAAGCTTATATAGTAGGAAGCAGCCACACAGCACAGGGAGATGAGCTCAGTGCTTTGTGACCACCTAGAGGGGTGAGATAGGGATGGCAGGAGGGAGATGCAAGAGGGAGGAGATATGGGGATACATGTATATGTATAGCTGATTCACTTTGTTATAAGGCAGAAACTAACACACCATTGTAAAGCAATTATACCCCAATAAAGATGTTTTAAAAAAAAGAAGCTTATAAAAATAATTTTCAAATATAATAGACAGCATTCATATCACTTTGATGACAAAAGTTAAAACCTAATTTTTCTCCTCAATTAAATATCCTGAACTTTAACAGAGTAAACTATACCCAAATGAGGTAACTGGAATTACGTCTGTAAATACTTCACAAAATTTCATGGATAAACATTTTTATGAATACTAGAATTATTAAAATATTGAAAATCATAACATTTTCCCACCCCAGAAATTCTTTCCTGGATTTTCTAGTAAACTTTCCTTAAAGACAAACAAACAAATAAATAAAGCAGTACATTAAAGCTGCAGGTAAGGTAAACACAGATTACACACTCTTTTCTTAAGCGGGTATTTTGTAGGTGGTACATAATTATGTTCATTTACAAAAGTCCACTTTGTTTTTCTGTCTAGAGACATAGATTGAGTCTAAAAAGAGAAGCAAAACTGCCTAACATGAAAATACAGGCTAAAAATTACAGATGCAAAAGGTAAAATTACAACACTTTTTAGAGAAAAACACAGAACATCCTTGGAGTAGACAATTATTTCTTAAGTAAGACGTAAAAAGCACTAAACATAAATAACAAACTAGACTACTTTAAAGTCATAAACTTCTGTTCATCAAAAGCACTATTAATAGATTGAAAAGGCAAACCTCAAGAGTTGGAGAAATATTTGCAATACCTATAAAAATGAAGGACTCATATTCTGTATAAAGAACTCCTACAAATCAAAGAAAAAGACAGCCCAACAAAGAAACGGGCAAAAGAAGTGAACAGGCACTTCACAAAAGAGAATAACCAAATAGTCAATATACATATGAAAAAGTGCTCAATATCATCAATCATCAGGGAACTAGAAATTAAAACAGTATAATGATTTACTACTTTATACCCACCAGAATTGAAAGATGAAAAAGATGGGGAAAAGGGAGCGTTAGCAAAGACGCAGAGCAACTTGAACTCTCATATGAATGTAAATTAGTACAACCATTTCAGAAAACTGGCAATTTTGATAAAAGCTGGAAATAAACGTACTTATGATCCAGTAATTTTGCTCCTACACATATGCTCAACAGAAACCCATAAATATATTAATCAGGAGATACGTATTAGAATGTTTATATTTAACATTATATGGAAATCACCCAAATGTCCATTAACAGAATAGATAAAAAATAGTTGTGATATAGTCATATAATGGAATGCAGCAATGAAAATGAACAGATTACAACTACATGCAACAATGTAGATGAATCTCAAGACATAATGTTGAACAAAGGAAACCAGACAAAAAAATTATACTGTATAATTCTATACATAAAATACAAAACCAAGCAAAACTAATCTACGCTATTAAAAGTCAAGGCAGTGGTAATCCTTGCGCAGGGAGGGAGACAGTGGCTGGAAGAGAGCATGGAGGTGTCTTCTAGAGTGCTGATAATGTACTTTTTCGTATCTGGGTGCTGGTTGCATAATTGTATTTGGTTTCTGAAAAATTCATTGAGCCATCCACTTACAATATGTACACTTTTCCATATATATAGCTTTCTTTAAAAATGCAATTTTGCACACAAATACAGATATACAAAGGTAGTCAAAATCCTTGTCATAAATTTAGAAACAACTAATGTATGTATAATCTAAAGGTGAAAACTAAAGGTTCTTATACTACTTATTTGAATAATCAATTTTTCAAACCAATAGGTAAGATAAGTTCCTGAACTCTTATAAATGGAGGAGCAACAGCTATTCACCCTATTATCTTCCCCAGCTCCCAAGCTACAATACCATATTTGCAGAGATAACTGGCCTTTGTATCAGAGTAGCTGCTGGTGCTGCTGCTATTATAACAGAGCTTCTAAAATAGTCTCAGGACTGAAAAATTGCCCTTATGTGTGAAACTAAAGTAGCATAAAAGATAAGGCAGTATAAAGAATATGTTTGCCATTTTCCCCATTGCCCTCAAATTTCATAAGCTTTTATTTATTATGAAAGCTTATTACCTAGTTTAATGGGAATCTTTTGAAAACATTTATTTTACTTTTCAGTGAAGTTAAAATATAATTCTTTAATATCAATATCCTACAAATTAAATGAAACTTCATGATAATTTGACAATATACATCTCATTATTTCCCACTTAAATATTTTCCCTTACTTCTATACTGGAATCAACAGACGATTTACAACACCGTTTTTCTCATATTGAAAAGACACTTTAAGAAATAAGCTAAGGGCTTCTCTGGTGGCGCAGTGATTAAGAATCCACCTGCCAATGCAGGGGACACGGGTTGTTCGAGCCCTGTTCTGGGAAGATCCCACATGCCGCGGAGCAACTAAGCCCATGAGCCACAACTACTGAGCCTGCACTCTAGAGCCCGTGAGCCACAACTACTGAGCTCATGTGCCACAACTACTGAAGCCCATGCACCTAGAGCCTGTGCTCTGCAACAAGAGAAGCCACCGCAATGAGAAACCCGCGCACCACAACGAAGAGTAGCCCCCACTCTCCGCAACTAGAGAAAGCCTGCGCACAGCAACGAAGACCCAATGCAGCCAAAAATAAATTATAAAAAAAAAAAGAAAGAAGCTAAAAGAGATCACCTAATGATTATATAATTCACTTTTTACTTGTATAATAAATATTTATTCAGTGCTTACTATCTCCCAGGCTCTGGGGATAAAGGAATAAAACTGGCTAATTTTGTGGGAAATATAGCAGGTTTATCCCTTTCTTTCTCTCTCTCATTTGACTAACAAATAAAACTATTTTTAACTAGTAACATAGTCACATATTCAAAAATTAAAAACAATCTAACAGATATACAGTAAAAGCCCCATCTACTTTGTTTTCCTTACCCATCCACATACAAGATTTAGATTTTGTATACCTCTCCAGATTTTCTTTATGCAAATATAAGCAATTATGAATATATCTTATTCCTCTCCTCCTTTATACAAAAAGTTGTTTACCATATACTCTGCTTGAACTTTGCTCTTTTCAAATAACAACGTACGCTTGAAAACTTTCCAAATCTTCATATAGAGAACATCCTTTCTCTTTTTACAGCTGTAGAGTACTTCACTGTACAGCTATGCCAGAGTTCATTCAACCAGTACCCTACTGATAGACATTAGGGATGTTTCCAATCTTTTGCTACTATAAAAAAAGCTACAATGAAAACTTTTATGCATATGTTATTTTAAAAGTACATAAGTATATCTGTAATAAATTCCCAGAATTGGTTGAGACAAGTATGTAAATGCATTGGTCTTTCTCTAGAAATTGCTAATTTTTCTTCTATGGGGGCTGTGTCATTTTGCTTCCACCACATATACATATCAGATGTATACCAGAAAAAGCTATTCTTTTCTTTGGGCCTCTAAGATATTTTGTTCATTAGGCAATTCTCAAAGATCTTCTCATTGGAAAAAACTATATGAAGTTCTTTGTTTATTTTTCCCCAAATGCTTATGTAAAATTTGCTGACTTAATTTTCAAGTTGGAAAAATATCACTGATGTAGGAAATCATCATATTGATGCCTAATGTGCTGGGATAGCAACTGTCTATCTCTCTTCCCGATATCTCCTTTCATTTAAAAACAAATATACACCCCCATCCCAATTTTTTTCCTTTAAATTCACATTCAGTACTTTATAATTGGGAAAGCAGTCAAATGTATTTCACTTTTAAATGAATGTTTTCCTGAAGCACTTAAATGCTTTCAGGAAACCAAATCTATGTTACTTCTATATTTTCCTTTACAAAGCTATCATTTCAAAGGTTGTTTAATCTTTATGACTGACATTTTCAATAGGCAATGTCACCTAATACATTGTTTTTATTTCAAAGCCCATCCTGTCCAATATTTTTTTTGTGTGTGTCCAATATTTTATCATTAAAAACAACCACTTAAGTTCACTGGACTTCCTATTTAAGGAATCCTTAAGTAAATCCAGTTTCAATATCACTGTTTTATAAGAAAATATGTACATGATAATTTTTATTCCCCAAATAAGGATACCACAGTATTGATACATGCAAATCTATGTTGCATTTCAATCATCCAGAAATCAGTTGTGAGATAATCTCAGTCTCTTGGAACAAAGCAGCAAGACAAGTTGCTGACCTCAAAGTAAATTTTAAATTTACTTTCTATGCCCTTAATCAGTAGATGGGGCAGACCATACTTAAGCTCTCACCTAACCAATGAATATGTTAGGTAAATGCTGATTTTTACATTAGAGTCAGTATAATGCACTGAGCAAAAAACAAGAATTACCTAACAAAGGTAAAACAAAACAAAATAACAACAACAAAAACTCATCGTAAGCAGCACCCAGGACATAAAAGTTATCAGTCTAGGACAATTTAGGAAAACAGTCCTAGACAGCATAACGGTCTCTGAGGAAATCACATAAATTCTGTGAAATGACTGATGTTCACAATAACAACTCTGAGCCATCAAAAAAAACAAAAACAAAAACAACTTACATTATACTCAATTTGTTCTGTTTAAGAAGACAGAAGGGTACATTTTATATTTCAAAAACATTTTATAAAAAAAATTCATATGAAATAAATTTTGGCACACAAAAGGATAAGATTCAATTATTCACAAAATTAACAGATGAGGAAATAGTACACCACTTGTTAATAACATCCCAATGAATGAGGAATTACTCTAAGTAAAATTCTCAAAGTTAGAATATACCACAGTTGCCTTTCAGAAGATGAATTGTGATAAAGTGCAGTAACATTTTGGGGGCCTTTAAACATACAATTCCCTGTGCAAGGCCACTTCTTGGTTAAGAGTCAAAAGAATACCTGATAATTTCTTAAAGCTAGTCATGCAAATTCTCCACTTCAATGGCTGGACACACTCAAGAATATATCCTGATTTCACTTTTCACTTTGTTTTCTTTAAATTGTGACTGCCACTAAGTACACAGGTTGGTCTGGTTTCTAGCTCCAACCTGCTAAATAACCTTGTGCAATTCACTCAATCTCTTTAGCTCTCCTTAGTTTCTTCATCAGTAAAGTGAAGAAGTTATAGAAAACATAACATAATAGTAAATGGAATCAAAGTGCTAATAAAGTAAAAGAGTTACTACATTAGGTCCTATATCTGTATCTGTATATCTACTACACATATACTATTTTTAAACTGTCACAAGTTACATGGCACTCTACCATATATGTAAGGCCTACAGTAAAGAAATTATGATCACTTCAGAATCTTTTCCAACATTTAGTATGTGTCACTCTCAGGATACAACAACTTTTTCATGTACTCATTTAAATTAATTTAAAATACTACTATAATCAATTATCTTTAACCTGAAAATATATGACTTTTTTCCACTTGACACATAAAAATCAACACATGATATGTAAAAGAATGTTCATGGAAATGTTAATTATAATAGCCAAACACCAGAAAGAACCCAAACATCCACCAACAACAGAATGGATGAATTCTGTCATACTCATTCCAAAGGAATAACACATGATAATGAAAATGAATAAAATAAAACTACATGCAACTATGTAGATGATCTTCAAAACATAATGCTGGGTAAAGGAAGAAAGAATGCATATGATTCCAGACAATGGGGCTCACCAGTGGGCCCATCTGTGTCCCATGCTACCCCACAGGGGCACCCCACAGCTGTAGCAGTGTCACACTGTAGCAATCTAGCACCAACTCAAAGGGAAGTACAAAGGTGGTCACAGTCTCCAAGCTCAAATCAGGATCCAGTATGAGCTCCAAGACTGGCTGTAGGGTCTGGACCCCAGCTCCACCACTCTAGCCACCTTTCTGTGTCTGTGATCACAGTTGCCACCTGCCAGGAACTACTAGACAAAGCACTGGAGACCCTGTGGTTAACACTGGTGATAGACGAGGATGGGACCTCTGTGGACTGCGAGGACTTCTTCCAATTGTTGGAAGAGGATACATGCCTGATGATGCTGGAGTTCAAGCAGAGTTGGAGCCCCAGCAGGAGTAGGTGCTATCATATGGCCTAGGTTGGGAGAAGCCCAAGCACAGCAAGGACATCGCCCTCACTACCTTGAACATATACAAGCAAAACCCTTGAGACCTCTTTGGCCTGAACATCAAAGCCACACTCTACAGGATCTACTCCATGAGTTGTGACTTTCAAGTATTTGGCCCAAAGAAAGTACTCAGGGAGCTCATCCAGTTGAACCTCCATGATGCTGCTGCAAGGCCTGGGCCACATTGCTGGGAATTTCCTCCACCCTTTGCCATGCAGTGGAGGAGGCTGAGCAGTGACAGTGGCAGCAGCAGGGTCCCCTCCATCCCTACTGAGAAGGGGCTCTGAGCTCCTGCCCCAGACTCGTTCCAAGAGATACCCTGTGAGGACTGTGTCAGCATCAGGTTTGGAGACCTGGAGACAGTGCAGACTAGATAACTCACCTGATTTCCCCCATTATTCTCTGACAGCACTGTGATAGGTCCCATCAGCATAATGCTTTCCATGCCTAGCCTATACACTTTCCTCAAGAATGCTGTCCTTTCCTAGCGATCTTTCCAGCCTCCCACTTACCCTGAAAGGCTACAAACTTGTCCCCAGGCATCTTGATCCCATTCTGATTGCAGCTACATCTAAATTCCTTACAACTCCTCCTGTCCCTAAGCTCTTTAATACAGTGAAGTCAGCCCTCTGACTTTACCTTAAGCTCTCTATTTCTTCATACCCTTCCCCTTAAAAATAACAAAAACATTTCCAACAAAAATACAAAAATGTTTATCCAAAAAAAGAATACATATGATTCCATAAAGATGAAAAAGAGGCAAAAAGTGAACACACTGCTGAGGAATACACATAAAAGTGATAAAATTATATAGAGAATTATCTAGTTATCACAAAAATCAGGACATTGGTTACCTCTAAGGAAAAGGAAGATTATACCAAGAGCTTCTGGTATGTCAGTAATGATCTATGGTTACTGAATGTCTGCTTTATACTTATTCATTTTATGTTTCTATATAGTGTTATATTTCATAATAAAAAAGTTTAAAATGATATACTTTCTGAAAAAATATATTGTTAAAGAGAAGGAAGAAAGGGCTCCTCTTTTTTGCTAACAATTTTATTTTCTTGGTCTACATTTCTAATTTTTATTGCAATATTTTAATAATAAAGAAATAAGTTACTATGCCTAATTCTCCAGAATCTTAATAAAGAACAGATTTTACAGGCTTCCCAAATGGCCACAAAAAAAGTACCAGGTCATTAAAGAGTATAAGATCAGTTATTTTGTTAAATCTTTGCTTAGCTCAATGTTGTGCCTGTTGTTTTTTCTTCTTTTCAAGAAAATGTATGCTTACTTTCAAAAAAAACCTACATTACATCCAGATATTAATTTTATGCAGGCTGCACTCCAAAAAATATATAATAATTTAGCTCAAAAGTAGGAAGAAAAACTTTTAACTCTCATACATTTTAAAACAATTTTAGGAACACCTGTGTTTGCATTCAGTATGAGGGTTCATAATAGGATGGACACAAATATGACACTTGAGATCCAATCCAATGTCACTCTGTGTAAGAATGGTTCACTGTGTGTACTAGAAAACATAATCGCTAGATTATAGGATGGATATACAAAACAAGTTACACTTAAAGTCCACTGTATAAAATGTAATGTAGGGTAACTCACTCAAAATAGATCCAACAGTGTCTAATTTAAATTATACTAAAGATGTTTTAAATAGTTCCTTTGGAAAAACATACAGGGAATTTAAATGATTACAAAAGAGATAATAATAATCGGACAAATTACAAACATATACACACACATATAATTTAGGAAATCCTAAAAGTTCCATCACCTACAAGCACCCTTCAATGTATGTTTGTTACAACTTTTAGATGCCACTAAACAGGAAGCAGACAATAAAACTTAGAAACAAGACTATCAGCACTTTCATCAGGCTTCAGATATCAACATAATGGGTATCACCCATTATGAAAACAGAGCTGCTTTGCTTGTATACTGTTGTTTTTTGTGAATGCAGGCAAGGATTCCCCTCCTTAGTGGGTCCAGCTAACCAGTTATTTGCCCATCTATTAAGTGCCAACTTTAAAAAATTACACTATGTCCAGCAGGGAGCAGCATTACAACATTCATAAGACTTAACCACAACATGAAACCGACAGAAGAAAAAGAAGGAAAAAAACCCCCTTACCATAGGTCTTTTCAATGATACATTCAATTTTTAGGCAGTTGCAGGGCTTCCAGAAAAAACATCTAAAGCATGTCTCAAAGCATATATAGGTGATCCATGGTTTCAGGATTCCTAAAGCAGGAAATCAAAATTATATTAAGTAAAGGCTTCTTTCAGCCATATTTAGTTGAATTAGTATATAATAGAACTAAATGTCTCTCAGCTGTTAAGGTGCATCTTCCTTATTGGATCAATAGGATTCTGAATTCAGATATTCAATGACACTTCGGATAAAATGATTTTAAAAAGCAGAATACTAAAGTCCTTTATTTACCAGAGAATTTAAGTAGAAGAAAGTAAATGGGTGACATAATACATCAATCAACCTAGAGAAAACTGGTCAAGGACTTAAAGGAGTTGATAAGCCAACCATATACAGTTCTGATATATCAAATCCTTCTAAACAATTTGCAGGTAATAGAGAGGATATAACATTCATTTCTACAGGTCAGCATGAATGAATATCTAGGGTTAGTTTTAGTTTTAAGAATACAAAGGCAGCAGAGAAGCAGTTTGTAATGCTGGTATGTTAAGCCTGATTAGTCAGATATTTACTGAATATGAGGAATGCACCTGATATTGTAGAAAAACTCCATGACCAGTCATAATATGTCAAAGGCAAAACATATTATGTTTGATATTCTCCTGGATGTCAAAACCTGCCTCATATTCAACAATAATAACTCCATGCCAGTTCTTACGACTGAGGAAATGATGTATCACCACTGTTACTTGAAACATTAAACAGTTTGCTTTATATGTGTTTACATGCAAAGTTTCATTGTTTACACCAAAACCCAAATTTTTGCCATTAAAAGAAGATAACATATGAATATTTACCTTGAAATGTATATAATATAAATAATAAATATATATAAGTTTGTGTAATATACAATATCACATGTCAATATATCATAAATATTTACTTGCAATTTAATGAATAATACATAAAATGGTTCCCACTATTTTCTACAGGGAAAATGACATGAGAAGCTTGACTTGAGTGTATGATATCAAGACTACAGTTACTCTCTAATAATCATCATTAATTTGACTTAAGTTGAAAGAAACTCTGATATATTCATCTTTTACTCTTTAACGCTAAGCTAGTCATAGCATTATTTCTTATTTTTTGCTCTCCTTAAAGTCTTCCCCATCCTATTTCTTGCCTTTGCTTTTGTACATTTCACTTTTCTGATACTTCCTCATTTTTGCCAATCTACCTTCCCTCTCCTTTATAATGCATTTCTGTTTCAACCCCAATTTTTGTTTTATTTAATCTCCTCTCTTTATGACCCTAACCATCTTTCTTCCCTTTTCTCTTAGGACCCTTAAAAGTGAGGGTTTTTTTTTTCTTTTTTTTTTTTTTCTGTAACAACAATCTGCTTAAATATACTCTTTCATCCACTTACAGGCACTGTGCTAGATCTTAATAATCCCACCTGATTAGAACACTCAACTAAATATACTTAAATTATATTGCTGCTACTCATAAAAATATTTTTTCCTCTGAGTTACTGAAATATTTGAAGAACTCACTAAACATTTTGGAGCCAGTCTTTTTTTTTAAAAAGATTTATTTATTATTTATTTATTTTTGGCTGCGTCGGGTCTTTAGTTGCGGCACGCAGGATCTTCGTTGAGGCATGCGGGATCTTTCATTGTGGTGCATGGGCTTCTCTCTAGTTGTGGCATGTGGGTTTTCTCTCTCTGGTTGTGGTACGTGGGCTCCAGAGCATGTGGGCTCTGTAGTTTGCAGCACACAGGCTCTCTAGTTGAGGCACGTGAGCTCAGTAGTTATGGTGCGTGGGCTTAGTTGCCCGGCTGCATGTGGGATCTTAGTTCCCTGACCAGAGATCGAACCCACGTCCCTTGCATTGTAAGGCGGATTCTTTACCACTGGACCACCAGGGAAGTCCCTGGAGTCAGTCTTAAAACACCCCAAATCTCAAGGAAATCTAATCACACACTCCTTCCATTCAATTTGAGAGGTGATTTAGGATCTTACTATATGGTGTGAATAAATACTGAGTAACAAACTTTTTTAAGTTAACAGAACTTTGCTGCTTTTATTCATGTGTGTGTATGCCCATGTGTACAATATCCTCATCAAAAAGCAAAGACACATTAAAGAGCCCCGTACTTCTAATATATATTATAAAGTCTATAAAGAAAAGTGATTTCCCTATTCGGCACTTTCTAATCTGAATATTAACATTAACAGTATTAATGTATGGTGAAATAATCTCACAACAAAATATTATGCAAAACTTTGAGTTTTAAAAATGATAAATAGATTATATAACACATTTATAATATAATTCCTAAAAAGAGACTATAGTGGGTTGAGTAGTGTTCTCCCTTCCCCCCAAACTCATGTCCACTTGGAACCTCAGAATGTGACCCTATTGTAACACTGGATCTTTGCAGATATAATCAAGGTAAGGATCAATATGAGATCATATTAGATTAGGGTGGGCCCTAAATACAATGAGAATGTCCTCAAAGGAGACCGGAAAGGACACACAGAGACACAGAGAAAAAGACAATGTGAAAATGAAGGCAGACATTGAAGTTATGTTGACACAGCCAAGGAAAGACAGGAGCCACCAGAAGCTGGAGGAGGCAGGGAAGGATCCTCCTCTAGAGCTGTTAGAACAAACATAGCTCTGTTGACACCATAATTTTGGACTTCTGGCCCTGGAAACTGTAATGAAGTAAATTTCTGTTGTTTTAAGCCACCAAGTTTGTGGTAATTCGTTATGGAATTCCTAGGAAATTAAAAAGATTTTGGTACCAGGAAGTGGGGTGTTGCTGTAACAGATAACAAAAAATTTAAGAAAAATAATAATAAGACTGAAGAGACTATTGGTAGATTGCCTTGAAGAGCCAGCTGATATTGGATTGACCAAAAAGTTCGTTCAGGCTTTTCCATAAAATGGTACAGAAAAACCCGGACAAACTTTTTGGCCAACCCAATAGAAATGAGACGTTAAGGAGATTCTGGTGAATGCTCAGAAGGAAGTGAACAGGATGGCTGAGAACACTTGTATCACCTTAGAGAATACACTTATTTGTCAGGAACAGAATGCTACAGAAATATGAACATTAACTGGACTTCTGGTGAAGTCTCAAGAAGGGAATGAGAGATGTTATTGAACACTAGAGGGAAGGCAGTCTTTGTTACAATGTAGTAAAACTGAAATGTGTTCTAATGTTGGGTGAAAAGTAGAACTTGTAAGTGATGAGCCTGAATGTTTAGCTGAGGAGATTTCCAAGCAAAATGTTGAAGGCATGTACTGGTTTCTCCTTGCTGATTATGGTAAAATGTGAGAGAAAGGGGATAAATTGAGGAATGACAAAGGATAAAAGGAGATAAACTGAGACAGTTAAGCAGAAAGAAATCAGCACTTGATGATTTGGAAAATTCTCAGCATATCTAGATTGCAAAAGATGCTAACATGACAAATCATTAGGAAAATGCAAATCAAAACCACAATGAGATACCACTTCAAACTCATTACAACAGCTATTATCCAATAAATAAAGAAAGAAAGAACAAAAGTTGCTGAGGATTTGGAGAAATTGGAACCTCTCTGTACTGCTGGTGGGAATGCAAAATGGTTAAGCCACTGTGGAAAACACTTTGGTAGTTCCTTACAAAGTTAAACATATGCTTCAGCAATTCTACTCCTCGGTATATACCTAAAGGAATTCTAACAGATACTTGTACTCTGATGTTCATTACACCAGTATACACAATAGGCAAAAGATGGAAACAGAACAAGTGTCTATCAACAGATGTATGGATAAACAAAATGTGCTATATATGTACAATGGAATACTATTCAGCCATAAAAAGGAATGAATTTCTGACACATGATACAAGATGGATGAACTTTGCAAAACACTATGCTAAGTGAAAAACATTATGCAAATGCTAACAAAGAACAAATATTATATGATTTCACTTATGTGAGGTACCTAGATAGGCAAATTCATAGACAGGAAGTAGAATAGAGGTACCAGAGGCTGCGGTGATGGAGTGGGAAGGTTATTGCTCAATGGGTAAAGCATTTCCCTTTGGGATGATGAAAAAGCTCTGGAAAAAGATAGTGGCAATGTTTACACATCATAAATATACCTAATGCCATTGAATTGTACACTTAAAAATGATTACAATAATAAATCTTATGTTATGTATATTTTTATCACAAAAAGATTTTTCCTATGGGAAAAGGACCCAAGACCTTGAGCCAGATGCAAAGGCTGACATAACTACTTCAACTAGAGAATCAAGACTGAGCTACTGATAAGCTCTAAAATGAACATATTCCAATGCTCAGTGAGGGAAAAGGATCATCATATATGATAGCAATTCATTAATTCCATATGAGTTCATTTAGGAAATGTTAATAGAAAAGGAAACATGAGCTGCTTTTTAAATTTTTTTAAAATAACCTTAGAATACCAAACAGACTACAAAATTAATTTCAAATCTTTCACTCTGGAGAATGATAAAATTATAGTACAAAATGGCCTTTAATTTTTTTTTTTTAACTTTGCATTTTGGGGAATGAAAAAATATAAAAGGTAAAAACATGGCTTTAAATTTCTAAAGATTTTTAAAAGCAAATATATTTAAACGATTAAAAATCTTGTTTCAGTGCTGGACAACTCTGATAAAAAGTTCTTTAATATGAGTTGAAACTGAACTTTCTATGCTTTGGAGAAACAAAGGGGTCTGATTTCTCTTTCACAAGATTAAGACAGGTCTTCTGAAACTCAAAATCATTCACCTCTGTGTTAAATTTATGTCTCACTTACTACTTGTTTCATATCACATTCTCGAACCATCCTGGTTACTATGAATTTACTCATTTTATCAAGACAAATATGCCTCATTCCTTACGCAAGTATCCATAAGCTGGCTAAATAAAAGGCTATCTTTAGGAGGATACTAATGCTGAGTTTGGGTCCAGGTACAAATCGTAAATAAGCTTGAATTTTGTCATCAGACAGCTCATCACAGTTGTGAATCCTAGCTCTATCATTTACCAGCTATGTGAGAAAGATGGTTAATTTTATGTATCACCTTGACTGGGCCATGCAGTGTCAAGATATTTGATCAAACATTATTCTGGGTGTTACTGTGAGGGTGTATTTGGATGAGATTAACATTTGGATCCTCAGATTAAGTAAAGCAGATTGCCCTCCCTAATGTGCGTGGACCTCATCCAATCCACTGAAGGCCTCGGTAGAATGAAAGGCTGACCCTTAGGCCACTAAAAGGGAGTGAAAAGCAGCAACATACTACAGGTTATGAAAACTTTTTAAAAGATAGAAATAACAGTGATAGGTAGAATAGGGCAGAGAGAGCAACATCCTAGCACAGGGTTTGGCAAACCATGGTTCACAGGGCAAACCTTCCAGGTTACCATCTGCTTTTGTATACCTTGCAAATTAAGACTGGTTTTTATACTTTTAAATGGCTCAAAGAAAAGAAAAGAAGAATATTTTGTGACGTAAAAATTATATGAAATTCAAATTTCAGTGTTCATAAACAAAGCATTATCAAAACACAGCTGTGCTCATTTTTAAATATACTGTCTACAACTGCATTCCAATGGTAACGTTGAAAAGTTATGAAAGAGGACATGTGGAAAACCTAAAATACTTACTATTTAGTCTCCAAAAAAGTGTGTTGACCCCTGTCCAACTACACACACAGGAGAATGTTTCAGGGAAGATGTAACTTTTCTTCCTGTAGAAAGGGGTTGTGGGCTGAACCAACAGTTATGGAGGATAAAAAAAGGTTTAACCTGCCTGAGAGGAATCTGGCCTCCAAAGTATAGTGGTTGAAACCTAGGATAGGATCCTCCTTATCAGGCTATTAGAGACGGACCTGGCCTGTCTGCTTGCTCTCTGCTTATCCACTCTGAGCAAAACACACCAATAAATTAGTCCTACCTATACCCAAAGCAATCTACAGATTTAATGCAATCCCTATCAAAATACCCATGATATTTTTCACAAAAGTGGGACAAATAATCGTAAAATTTATATGGACACACAAAAGACCCCAAATAGCCAAAGCAACCTTAAGAAGAGCAAAGATGAAGGTATCACACTCCCTGACTTCAGACTACTACAAAACTACGGTAATCAAAACAGTATGGTACTGGCACAAAAACAGAAATACAGATAAATGGAACATAACAGAGAGCCCAGAAATAAACCCACGCATTTATGGTCAGTTAATCTATGACAAAGGAGGCAAGAATATACAAAGGAAGAAAGAGAGTCTCTGCAATAAGTGATGCTGGGAAAACAGGACAGCTACATGTAAAAGAATGAAAATAGAATATTTTCTCATACCATAAACAAAAATAAACTCAAAATAGATTAAAGACCTAAATCTAAGACCAGAAACCATAAAACTCCTAGAAGAAAACATGCAGAACACTCTTTGACATAAATTGTAGCAATATTTTTTGGATCTGTCTCCTAAAGCAAAGGAAACAAAAACAAACATAAACAAATTGGACCTAATTAAAGTTAAAAGCTTCTACAGAGCAAAGGAAACCATTGACAAAACAAAAAGAAAACCTACTAAATTGGAGAAAATATTTGCAAATGATATGACTGATGAGGGGTTAATATCCAAACTATATAAACAGCTCATACAACTCAATATCAAAAACAAACAAGCAAACAAACAAAAAAACCCTAAACAACCCAATTTAAAACTGGGCAGAAGACCTGAATAGACATTTTTCAAAAGAAGACATACAGATGGCCAACAGGCACATGAAAAGATGTACAACAACAGTAATCATCAGAAAAATGTCACTCAAAACCCCGATGAGATATTACCTCACAACTGTCAGAATGGCTATCATCAAAAAGACCACAACTAACAAATGTTGGTGAGGAGTCTGAGAAACGGGAATCCTCATATACTGGTAGTGAGAATGTAAATTGGTAGAGCCACTATGGAAAACAGCATGGAGAGTCCTCAAAAAAATTAAAAATAGAACTACATGATCCAACAGTTCCACTTCTGGATATATATCCAAAGAAAACAAAAACACACAATTTGAAAAGATATATGCACCCCAGTGTTCACAGCAGCATTATTTACAATAGCTAAGATATGAAAGCAATCTAAGTGTCCATCAACAGATGAATGGATGAAGAAGATGTAGTATACATATACAATGGAATATTAGTCATAAAAAAAAGAAATTCTGCCATTTGCAACAACATGGATGGACCTAGAGTATATTTTGCTTAATGAAATAAGTCAGACAGAAAAAGAAAAATACTGTATGTTATCAGTTATATGTGAAATCTAAAAAATAAAATGAATGAATATGACAAAACAGAAACAGACTCATAGATATAGAGAATAAACAAGTGATTACCAGTGGGGAGAGGGGTGGGGGGAGGGGCAAAATAGGGGTAGGGGATTAAGACGTACAAACTACTATGTACAAAGTAGAGAAGCTACAAGGATATACTGCACAGCACAGGCAATATAGCCAATATTTTATAATAACTTTAAACAGAGTACAATCTATAAAAATACTGAATCACTATATTGTACACCTGAAATTAACATAATATTGTAAATTGACATACTTTAATTAAAAAATACTAAGTCCTACCTACCCATAAGGAATTCCCATCAGTATTCTTTCCGTTTAGGGTAATTTGCTAGAGAAAGAAAAGAAGAGAAAACCCACTCCAGTTATCTATATTATTCAACTGGTCATATATCAACATGAATGAACAACCAAGGATCAGCAACATTTAAGGAAACCAAAAGAATGAAAAAGAAGGCCCATGATGAAAAACAGAACAAGCAACTCTGGAGAAATCAGAGGTAATTCAGGGAGGAAAATAAAAGGAAAATAATTCTATTTAACATCTTCAGAGATATTAGTTAAGATATTGTATCTATGCGACAACAGGCATATGAAAGAGTAGAATTAAAACAACAAACAGTAGAGTTTAAAGAAATTTAAAATAGAATGCCTGTCCACCACCAACTCCCCCCACATATACAAAAAAATAGAAAAGTTGAAACAAAAGTTGAAGAAATACAGAATAACAACCCAAGGAGGGTAATAATCTCTCTAAAATGTTACAGGAAAAGACCCCCAGGGAATACAGAGCAGGAAAAAGAAAAATAAATAGATCCCTAGATACATCTTTCATGTAGAGCAGAGGTTGTCAAACTAGGGCCCATAAGCCAAATCCTGCCAACTCCATTTTAGCTAATAAGGTTTTACTGGAACACAGCCATGCTCATTCGTTTACATGTTGTCTATGGTTGCTTTTTTGCTACAACAACAGAGCTAAGTAGTTGCAACAGGGACCGTATGGTCTGCAAAGCCTAAAATATTTACTATTTGGTCTTTCATAGAAAAATTTTGCTAAATATTGATCTAGAGCTATGCTGTCCAATACAGCAGCAACTAGCCAAAAGTAGTGTTTAAATTTAAATTATTAAAACAAAATTAAAAATTCAGTTCCTCAATCATATCAGCCACATTGTAAGTACCCAATAGCCATATGTGTTTAATGGCTATTATACTGTTCAGTGTAGATATAGAACACTTCCATCAACACAGGAAGTACTACAGGACAGGGCTTACCTGGAAATTATAATATAATAAGCCACTACAGCTATATTTTAATTATTGCCTTTAAAAGTGCTACAATGAACAACAAAAAATACCTAAGAGAAGCAGGAAGAAAGATTAAATTCAGAAAAAGACAAAAATTAGTAACATTAGGGCTTCCCTGGTGGCGCAGTGGTTGAGAATCTGCCTGCTAATGCAGGGGACACGGGTTCGAGCCCTGGCCTGGGAAGATCCCACATGCCGCAGAGCGGCTGGGCCCGTGAGCCACAACTGCTGAGCCTGCGCGTCTGGAGCCTGTGCTCCGCAACGAGAGAGGCCCGCGCATCGCGATGAAGAGTGGCCCCCGCTTGCCACAACTGGAGAAAGCCCTCGCACAGAAACGAAGACCCAACACAGCCAAAATCAATCAATCAATCAATCAATCAAAACATACGCATCTGATTCAAGATCCTCATTAAAAAAAAAAAAAAAAAACAATTAGTAACATTAGAAAAGGAAATAATTAATGCCTAAATCTAAGGCATCATTCTATGAAAATAGCATTAAAATAGATTTTTTTTAATCCTTTAAAGTTACTGAGAGAAAAATCCAAAGATATAGCATTACAAATGAGAAACTAAATATCATAATGGATATGGACGAGATTATGAAACAACTCAATGTAGAGAATGCAATTAATTAATGCTACCAAATTTGAAAATAATTTTAAAAGTGTTTCCTAAGAAAATATAATTCAAAGAAAGGTAGAACAAGAGCTGTGAACAAAAAAGTTAAAAAAAATGTTGTGTAATTTAGTTCTGAATTTACGATGAAAATGTTTGCTAGGATTTTTAACTTTCATCTTATCCTACAAGAAACTTCATATTCTTAAACTGGGAAATAGCAGTCAAAATATTTCCCTCTGCTAACACTACTTATTGGGCCAAGAAATATGTATTTCTTCAGAGGGGATCAGCACTAGTCTAAATGATCTTTCATGCAAAATCAGTAGATGTGATGTAAGAAGCTTCACGAGGAATGGTTTTAAATATCTGGCCTTTCCCTGGGGTCCCATAATTATTCATACTGTGGAGGAATTGATACCTCATCAGAAATGTCCAGGATAATTAGAATAATGCATGGGCTTAGATTAGCACCGCAGCTTTATGCCTGTGAGACTCCTCTAGTTGACACAGGAAAGGGGCACCAGGCATTAGTCAGCAGTTGTTAAATTCCTTACTTGGGCTCCATGCAAAGAAGAACAACAGTCCCCGATTGGGAGATACACCTATGCTGGGCCATTCTACCTCTGGAATTTCTTTTTCCTTTAACACTAAAAATTTTTAGTGTTTTAGTGTTTACCACTAAAAATGTCTTGTTTACCGTTATAGACACATTTACTTGAAAAATCTCCTTGAACCAAAACATGTTTATCTTTTGACACATCTACCCTATTACACTGAATATTCCCAGATGAGTATATAGTGGATTTTTAAATTTTAACTTAAAATCCCAGTTTTCTGCTTATACTTAAGAATCCACTACAATTGGGATGAACGTAAGTTCTCATGTGCCCTGGACAGTCCCAGATTACACCTGCTTTCCTGGCATCCAATAATTCATGTATTTCAGCACTCTCAAAAGTGTTCCAAAAATTATTGAGGAAATCTAAACAAAAAGTAAAAAATGTTTTAAAATAAATGATGAAAACATAAAATGTTAAAAGTTGTAGGATACAGCTAGAACAGTGCTTGGGGAAAATCACCCTTAACTATAAATAGTATACTAGAAAAGAAGAAAGGTGGAAAATCAATGAATTAAGCTTTTATCACAGAGAGAAAACCCAAAATTTCAGCAAATCAAAACCAAAGAATGTAGGAGGAAGGAAATAATAAGAGCAATAATCAATAAAATAGAAAGTAAAAAATTTTACAAAAACAGGGAAAAAATTTAAAAGCCAAAAGTTGGGTTTAAAAAAAAAAGATTAATAAAAATGAAAAATCCCTAGCAAACCTAAAAAAGAAAAAAAGAAGAAACACAAGTAACCAATATCAGCAATAAAGAAATCATTTACAGTCACTAAAAAGTAAGCTCATAACAGACGAACCCTCCCTTAAGTAACAACCACAAACTCGGGACAAAATACAAGAACAATTATGTGAAGGCTCTACAGATTGAACAGAACAAGATTTTGTTGGTGAGTCAAACTTGTAAGAAGGGATTTCCAAAGGGTGAGCATCTTACTTTTACTGATTTAGCTTGAGTGCAGTGCAGTACAGGTGGTTAAAATTCTGAGAGAAAAGAAGTCATCCTTCTGGAGAACCTGAAGAATCATACACTAACCAATGGAATGGTAAGTCCAGAAAAGTCTACCTAATATGTGTGACTCTATTTACTGAAAAAGTAATGTTCAATATGGCAGGGAAAGAACTGTCTTTTCAATAAATGGTGCTAGGTCAATAGGATATCTATGTAGGAAAAACAAATACACCTTCAGCCCTGCCTCACACCAAAGACAAAAAAAAAATCAATTCCACCAGCATGCAGACTCAAATGTTTAAAAGTAAACAGCAGGGCTTTTAGATGAAAATATTGAGATTATCTTTGAACTCTTGGGAGTAGGCAAACCTAGCCATAAAGTGCTAGACATAAGGAGAAAAACTAATCCTTCAGAATACATTCTGACTAAAATCAAAAGATGATGAACCGGTTTGCAAGGCAGAAATAGAGACACAGATGTAGAGAACAAACATATGGACACCAAGGGGGGGAAAGCTGGGGTGGGGGGCTGGTGGTGGTGGGATGAATTGGGAGATGGGATTGACATATATACACTAATATGTATAAAACAGATAACTAATAAGAACCTGCTGTATAAAAAAATAAATTTAATTAAAAGAATACGAAAAGGAAAGCCACAGACTAAGAGAATATATTTGTAACACATTTATTTGAAACTGAACTCTTAACCAAAATATAAAAAGAACTCCTACAAATCCAGATTGAAAGACAAACAATGCAATTTTTAAAAATTGGCAAAGACACAAACAGACTCTTCACAGAAGAGGTTATCCAAATGGCCAATAAACATAAGAAAACGTGCTCAACTTCATCAGTTCAAATCCAAATGAAAATGTCATACCATAATCCTCCCCAAATGGCTAAAATGAAAAGAAAGACAATACTAAGTGTTGGTAAGGATGAGAAGCAACCAAAATTCTCTAACATTCCCGGTAAGAGTGTAAATTGGTACAACCATGTTAGAAAAATGTTTGGCCACAAATAGTAAACTAGCCAAATCCCTTTCAACAGTAGAACGGATAATGAATTGTGACACAGTTACACAATACTATATAGCAATACTATACAGTAACAAATACTCCACAACTGTACACATTAATAACAGACATTTCATAAATATAACAGTGAGCAAAAGAAAT
The DNA here is from genome assembly GCF_949987535.1 of Balaenoptera acutorostrata. Lineage (NCBI taxonomy): Eukaryota > Metazoa > Chordata > Mammalia > Artiodactyla > Balaenopteridae > Balaenoptera > Balaenoptera acutorostrata. Next base: position 28,118,920 of record NC_080072.1, on the reverse strand, counting down.
CCAACACAAGAGTAAATGGTGTATGGCCTCATTTATATAAAATACAAAGACAGCTAAAACAATCTGTGATGTTGGAACTCAGGACTGGGATTTCCCTTTATGAGTATACTGACAGGAAGCAAAAAGGGATTGCATGGGGTCCAAGAACTCCCTCTGTGCAGGCATGACCCTGGCATTCACTCATTCAATTATGCTGCCAGAATACTATCAGGCCCCATGATAAGCCTCACCATTTCTGTTATATGCTTTACATGCACAGACACAATGGTAATATGAGCCCTCGGTCCCAGAAAACTCAAAAGGCCAACCAAAGGGGTACGCACTTCGGTCATGGGGCGCTAGTTGCTTATCATGACCATTATGTTTTCTGGTGTACCTTTAATAGGTCACTGCAGTCTTTCAATTGTACCTGCAGACTTCTCAGAATACCCTTGTGGAAATGGTCCCACTATTTGGCCACAAGGGTGATATACACCCTGTTTATGAAACTCTCAGACTGAGATTTTATATAGCTGATTTCTTTGTACTTTGGACACTTTTTTTTAGGGACTTTATTATAGAGCAGTTTTAGGGTTACAAAAAATTAGGAGGAAGGTACAGAAATTTCTTATACACTCCTTACACCACACATGTATAGCTTCCCCCATTATCAACATCATTCACCAGAATGGTGCATTTTTTACCAAGGAGGAACCTACACTGACCCATCATAATCACGCAAAGTTCATAGTTTACCACAGAGTTCTTTTTTGATGCTGTACATTCTGTGGGCTTGCACAAAAGTATAATGACATATATCCATCATTATAATACACAGACTATTTTCACTGCCCTAAAAATCCTGTGCTCTGCCTATTCATCTCTCCCTGCAACCATCTCTGCCAATCACTGATCTTTTTATTGTCTCCATAGTTCTGCATTTTCCAGAATGTCACATAGTTGGAATCAGTATGTAGCTTTTTCAAGTTGGCCTCTTTCACTTAGTAATTTGCATTTGAGGTTTCCCCATGTCTTTTAATGGCTTAAGAGCTTGTTTGTTTTTAGCGCTGAATAATAGTCCATTGTCTGGATATACCACACTTTATTTATCCATTCACCTACTGTAAGACATCTTGGTTTCTTCCAAGTTTGGGCAGTTATAAATAAAGCCTCTATAAACATCCATGTGGAGGTTTTTATATGGATATGTTTTCAACTCCATGGGGTGAATGCCAAGGGGGCACAATTGCTGGATCATATGGTAAGAGTATGTTTAGTTTTGTAAGAAACCTCCAAACTGTCTCTCAAAATGGCAAAAGCATTTCACATTCCCACCAGCGCTGTATGAGAGTTCCTGTTGCTCCACATCCTCACCAGCATTTGGTGATATTAGTGTTCAGGATTTTGGCCCTTCTAATAGATGTGCAGTGGTATTTCAATGTTGTTTTAATTTGCATTTCCCCTGATGACATATGATGGGAAGTATCTTTTCATATGCTTATTTGCCATCTGTATATCTTCTTTGGTCAGGAGTGTCAAGGTCTTTCGCCCATATTTAAATCAGGATGCTTATTATTATTGAGTTCTTTGTGTATTTTGGACAACAGTCCTTTATCAGATGTGTCTTTTGCAAACATTTTCTCCCAGTCTGTGGCTTGTCTTCTCATTCTCTTGATACTGTCTTTCACAGAGCAGAAGTTTTTAATGAAGTTCAGCCTGTCGATTATTTCTTTCATAGATTATGCCTTTGGTGTATCTAAAAAGTCACTGCCATACCCAAAGTAAGCTATGTTTTCTCCTATGTTATCTTTTAGGAGTTTTATAGTTTTGTGTTTTACACTTAGGTATGTGATCGACTTTGAGTTAATTTTCCTGAAGTAAAGTCCGTGTCTAGATTTATATACTTATTGATTTTTTACATGTGTATGACTAGTTGTTCCAGCACCATTTGTTGAAAAGACTATATTTGCTCCACTGTATTGTCTTTGTTCATTTGTCTAAGATCAGTTGACTATATCCATGTGAGTCTATTTCTGGGTTCTCTATTCTGCTCCACCAATCTCTTTGTCTATTCTTTTGCCAATACTTTATAGTAAGTCTTGAAGTCAGGTAGCATCAGTCCTCCAACTTTGTTCTTCAATATGGTGTTTCCTATTCTGTATCTTTTGCCTCTCCATATAAACTTTAGAATCAGCTTGTTAATATCCAAAAAATAACCTGCTAGGATTTTATTTGGGATTGCATTGAATCTACAGATCAACTTGGGAAGAAATGACATAATGAAAATATTGAGTCTCCTATCCACGAATATGGAATATCTCTCCATTTATTTAGTTCTTCTTTGATTTGGTTCATCAGAGTCCTGAACTTTTCCTTATATAGATCTTATACACTTTTTGATTCATACCTCATTATTTTATTTTGGGGGATACTTATGTAAATTGTATTGTTTTTAATTTCCAATTCCACTTGTTCATTGTTAGTATATAGGAGCTTATTTTATTTTGATATCAAGGTCAGAAGGTTTTACTGAGGATGTGTAGGTTGAAGTGAGATTTGAAGGATAAATAGAAGTTAACTAGTGGCCTTTTGGATGAAGGGAACAAGGTGAGTACAGGAGAATAAATGAATGATAGAGTGAAGAGAGTAAGGGAATTTATAGAGTGATGTGACTAGAGAGCTAAGTAGTGGAAACCAAATGCATGTCCTTAAAAGTTTTGTTTTTATACTGTATGATCAGACATCTATTTTGAAAGGATTGGGATGGCTCTTGAATGGAGAATGTACTGCAGGAGAACCAAAGATGAGCGCTAAATGCTCTAGAATGGATTAGGGAGTTACTGAGAAGTAAACTCCATAAGTCTTGGTAAGAGACTGGCTATGGAGGAATGAAGCTTAAGAGAGGAATTGAGTATAGTGAGTTGGCTCAGGCAACTAATTCTACAAACGGTCTTATCATTTACCTTGATACAAAACACCAAAGTCTGGGGCATTATGAGTTTGAGGTCCCATTAAGACTTTCAGAAAAAAGGTAAATATCTGAATTTATGATTCTCAAGATCAGAGAAGCAATCTGGACTATAAATATGTTAGTCATTGGTGTATAAATAGGAACTAAGGTCCTGGGAATGGATGAAGGTAAGAATATGGAACAAGAAAAGAGAAAATGGTCTTAAAAACTCCAAGATTTAATGGCAAAAAGGAAAACAAAGAGTCTTATGTTCATTTACACTTTTTAGCCATTGAATTTAGCCTCCTCCTTTCAAATACTGATCCCTTTCCTGTGCTCCAGATTCCATTCCTTCTACCTCATTCAGGTTCTTTTCCTCATCCATTGCCAAGAATGTTTTCCAGTAGCTTCATCTCTCTCTCTCTCTCTTCCTTCCCCTCTCCTTCTCCCTCCCTCTCCCACACAAGAAAACTGCTCCCTTAAACCTCTGTCATCTCCCTCTACCCCCTTCACAGCAAACCCTTCTAAAATGTAAAATGGTCTACTGTCATGGAATATTCAACTTCACTTCCCATTCAATTCCAAACAGAATTATTTGACTTTTCAGTATGCTACTCCATCAAACCTGCTCTTAACAAAGCCAAAAATAAATCATTATTACTACATCAAGTAAACACTTTCCAATTCTTATTTTACTTTCTCCTCCTCTGCACAGCTTTCAAGTGTTCATGTTCCCCAAAGTTTATTCCTGGTTCTTTTTTCTTCTCACTCTAAAGTATACATTTCCTTGGTGAGCTTATCCATTCCCTTAAGGTAAACTCCCACCATGGGCTAATTAATTTCTAATATATATGTTTCATCTAGAGATCCCTCTCTCACATAGCCTACTGTGTATTGGACATCTCCACTTGGATACTCCACAGGTATTTTACTCCAATTAAATACATTCAATACATAAAAAAACGTGATCTCCCATTCCCTAAAACAACCAACCGCACAACTATAAAGTTCTACTGTTCCTCCTTTATTCTTTATCCTCCACCATCCAGAAAGCTGCTCAATACAGAAACCTGTTAGTCATCTTTGATTCCTACTGTCAACCTTCCTTGGTCATATCAATTCCACCCATTATAGTAATCTCTTGATTCATTCCATTCTCTTTATCCCAATCACACTTAGCCAATCCATTCTCTTGCAGGATACTTTTTAGCCAAACGTAATGATCAAATATGATTATTATGTCATTTCTTTACCTGAAATTTTTCGATGATTTCCCATTATCCTTAAGGAAAAAAAAAATTCATCTTAAAAAAAATCAATTAGACTTTTATCTAATTTCTCTAGTCTCCTCTTCTCTTAGCACTATGCATAAATTATGAGAACTATTTGCACAGTAGCAATGAAAGCAGATTTACTGAAGGAGGGGAGGGAGCTTCCTTCTCAGGGTAAACTTACCCAGGATTCTCTATCTCAGTTCAAGTTATGTATTCTGTATTTGTCCTCCACAGCATTTAGAGTATACTTTATTATCCTATCCACCCACCTATCTCTCCCAACTGTGAACTCAAAGAGGGTAGAGACTAAGTATTCTTTCTCCTGTAACCTAGTACATAGCACACTCCATGAGATTTACTATGTGCTCAGTAAATAATTGTTATTAATCATTTAACACCACACCTAAACATATATCCTTTTAATTCTTCCCTTCCATAAAAACTTCATTTATTCCAATGTTTATATTATACTCTACATACTGGTAAATTCAAGTATTTGGGATTATTTGCTTTGAGAGCAAAGGTTTTGTCTTTGTAAAAAAAAAAATAGGACAGATTAATTTATTCTATGATAATGTTATACCAAAGATATATCCTAATTTCAGGAATGCCTTGGTGCACACATATGTCATGCTTCCTGGATTACAGTTAAAGCTGAAAAACAATTTTTCACTTCTAGTAATAAGGTTAAGAAAACTAAAGGCTGAAGTAGGGGCTCCCCTGGTGGCGCAGTGGTTGAGACTCTGCCTGCCGATGCAGGGGACACGGGTTCGAGCCCTGGTCTGGGAAGATCCCACATGCCGCGGAGCAACTGGCCCCGTGAGCCACAACTACTGAGCCTGCGCGTCTGGAGCCAGTGCTCCGCAACGAGAGGCCGCGACAGTCAGAGGCCCGCGCACCGCGATGAAGAGTGGCCCCCGCTCTCTGCAACGGGAGAAAGCCCTCGCACAGAAACGAAGACCCAAAAACACAGACAAGAAAAAAAAAAAAAGTCTGAAGTAAAGATTAGAAAACAAGGGAATACGTAGTAAAGAAACCTATAAAAATTCAATATTTGTAGTACTTCAAAGTTTTCAGAGCAGCAAAACTATCTGAGAAGTTCCTATTTGATATTAGATTGCTTTGTCACTTTTTGGTTTCGTCTTCTTAGTATAATTATTTACTACAGGACAGAATTAACATATATTGTTCAATGTGTTCACTTTAACTGCTATGGTGTTTTCTATGTGTTAATCTTATCTCCCCCAAATGAGAACAGTTTTTACTTCTATAGGCCTAAAATGACAAGGTTAGCTCCAAGCAGACAGTAAACACTCAACAGCTATTTACTGAACAATTTAGATTACAGATTTATACTGGTGAGATTCTAAATGAAAGCATCTAAACTTTGATCAAGCTTTGCAGCTGATATATTGTTAAATAGCAAGGTGTCGTTTTAGTTTTTCTTTTCTGAACATTTTTCTTTAAAAAACAAACAAAACCCAAAAACCTTCCCAAATGAAAAACTCTAGTCACTATTTAGCAATATAATCTCAGTTTATCAAATAGAATCAGCCAAAAAGTCTTAACAGGTCACTGAGATTTAAAACAATTCAACGGCAAGAATTTCCATGAAGTCTGGATGTATTTTAAAAGTATCACAGATCACTATCAAAACCAACAATAACTATTAGTGCAAGCATAATTTGTGAGTCTTTTTTAGTTTAGACACTTGTCAATCATGAATGCCTTTAAAAATCAGTTACTCCAGTCCCCTACCCCCGGCCAGTTCAAAATTTTGAAAACAAAATTTAAATCGAAGGACGCAGTTCTAAATTACATGTCTTTTTCAATTTTAATAGGAATTAAACTTCCTATTCTAATCAGCTCTTTATTCAGAGTTCATAAATCACTTGAAAAAGAAAGCACGTACACATCTAACTCTTATCAGTTTTTCGGGGAAAAAAACCCCTGAAGTATTTTCTGTTGTTTGCAGGTGCCTTAACAGCAAACGACAATTAAATGTGTGAACAAGGTTGTCAGAGTAACACTTATCATTCACACCACTTATGGAAAGGCGCTCTAAGACTTCCAGAAGCACTAATTAAAATTAACGAAAGCTACTCACGGCGACTTGTCAGAGGGGTACATTTTGTCATTTGCTGTTTGAAACGGGGGAAAACCAAATCGCCTCAAAGCTCAGGAGTTTTTACTCTAACGTCTAAATCCAACCCACCTGTCACAGGCACTGAGGAACCAAGCCCAGGGGCTCAACAAGCAAGTCGCTAAGGTAAGAGTTCCAATCCCTTCCATATTACACAACCATTCAGAAAAAAACCTGAAGAGGATGGCGGAGGGAATTTTCTCCCAAAAAAATCAGAAAAGGGGTGGGATAGAGTATCCTCTTTAATACTGAGCGGAGAAAAGTGCAAGGTCCTACTGGTATTTGCTTGATATACCGCTCCACCAGCCTTTTCTTTAACTCAGCGTGAATGAGGGCACTCAAAACGAGAAAAATGTTGCATGATATTACCCACCTCTAGTCTCAAAGAACGCCGAAGGCTCTCAGCCAGTACTCAGGGGGATCTCTTTCTCACCTGGGCCTTGAAGAAGTCCGTCGTCCTGACGTAGAATGCACTTTTCAGTAATACGCCTTGCCATTGGTTGACTCGGGAGGGAACTCTTACTCCTACTGGCTTCGGGAGCCGAGGAGGCGGCAAGGAGGCGGGAGTTCGGGGCTGGCTCTGACAGACCCGAGGCTTGAGCTCCCAGAGTTCCTATTGGGTCAACGCGCGAAGCGTCAAGATGGCGGCAGCGGCGACCTGCGGCACCGGCACCAGGAGTACTGGGTCTGTGGTGGTGGCGGCTAGCAGGAGCAACGTCACCAGCTTCCAGCGGAGGGGTCCTAGAGCCAGCGGTACCGACAGCGGCTGCTCTCGACTGGTGTCCATCGCGGGGACACGACCGTCGGTGCGGAATGGACAGCTGCTGGTATCAACCGGGCTCCCAGTCCTGGACCAGATCCTAGGTCGGTTCAGAACGGAGATCTGGGTTCAACAGAGGGAAAACTAGGGTGGGGACCTGCCCGGGGGAGCCACCCTGACCCCACATCTCTCTCTGACCTCTCAGCCTTCGGACGTGGAGAGGATAGCCCGGTCTAATGGAGATGGAGGGGAGGAAGGGAGACTTCTAAATGATGTTAACTAAATCTGTTTTCGTGCTCCCACTTCCTACTCTGGTGCCCGCCAGCTTTTTTCTAGATTACGACAGGAAACCTACGTGCTTTTACCCTGACATGCTTCCTAGTCAAGGGGAATCATTAATGTTTGGAGACGGTTTGGCATTGATCTAGTATCCCGTCCTGGTCTGTGAATGTACCCTTCTGCCAACCCCAGGTAGCTCACGGTTTGGACTAAGAAAAGTTTGTATCAGTTGTGAGAGATGGACTTCATTAGAAAATGCTGAAGAAAGTAACTTCCCCTCTTCACCACCAGGCTGCTTATCTCCTGGTTCTGAATCTTTAAACAAATTATATTGAGTTTAAGAGAATGTGTGTTAAAGGCTTATGTGGATCCAAAGTAGTTAAAGCCGGTCTTTGACCTTAGCAGTCATACCCAGCATCTGCGTTAAATATATGCATATTTGTTTTTGTTATTTTTTCTTCTATATATTTTGCTTCCCAGAGTTACATCTCAGACAATATGTTTAAAATTAATTCACATTTGACAAGAAAAGAAGTCCAGTTTTTAGGCTTTCCTGTATAATCTCTGGAATTTTTCATAAGAAGGCTACTAAAGAATATGCTTGATTCATAACTTATGTTGAAAAGATTGAACAGATTAGATTGGTAGGACAAAGCTGCGGTGTTAATAAGGCTTGTAAATTAGTTAATTCCTATCAGAATGCTACTTTACTAAAAGTGGTCCATGTTTATATTTCATAACATTTTTATAGGGTGAGATGTGTCAGTTAAGCCTTGTACACTTTCATAAAATATTACAAATGCCATTGCTTGTTCTTGTACTTCCCTTGACATTTTCTCTCTGTAATTTTTTTCCCACAGGTAGGCTTTTCAGATAGGTTTAGTGCAATAGAAAATGACGAGGCCAATGAAAAAGAGTATGGCTTCTTGCCTCTGTTATTTCATCACCTTAACTGGATCCTGGTTATTTCTACATAAATCTAAGTATTTTCCCTTAATTGTTTCAAGACTGTTGCCTTCCTCAATTGCATGGTACTATAAACAGAAATGATTCAAAATATATAGTTAGCAAATATTTGTCTCATTTTCTTTCCCTTGTGAGCCTTACTTGGTGTCGTCCTATATTTAAACTTAAAGCTTGGAGGCTGTTCCTAGTCTTTAATTTTTTTTTTTTCCTTTTCGTAACTCAGTGGAGATATGTAACTTAATTCACTTGATCTTGAAACTCTCCAAACAAAAAGTTCACATTTTTAACATTATACTTTCAGTTCCTCATTAGAATAACAAAATGTGCCTAGCACAGTACCTGGTGTGTAGTAGATTCTAAATAAGTTCTTGGTTGAAGGAAAAATAATGTGTAGGAAAAAACCTGGACAAGAGTTATGAAACACATAGGATGGAATTATGTGTTTGAGTTCTAAAATCAGACTCAGAGATTAACATGAACAGGGTCACAAAACTAGTGACAATCTGGGCTGATCTTTAAGCTCCACATTTAGTGCTCTGCACTATGCTGCAACTGTTTGAAATTTCTGAGAACTCTTTTCAAGTGTTTTTAACCATTTATTGAATCTAAGCCTAAAGATTTAACCATATAGTCTCTTAAAGCACCCACCAGAAAGGTGACCCAAAGCACCTTCCTCATGTGTTTCTACAGTGATATAAACTTGAACTGTAATTTAAAATTTTTCCAGATTTGCTTGGGGATGGGGACTCTAATAATTTGACTCTAACAAGCTTATGCTAAAAATTAGTGTTCATTAAGATGATTGAAATAAGTATCAGTTTTTGGGTATTTTGAAATATGTTTTGCATGTGTGCAGTTAATTCTCAAATTGCACAGAAGTTGAAGACATTGTTATAATAGGAGTTACTACATTTGGAATAATAAACTGTCCAGAAGTATTTCAGTTGTTGTTAACTTCTTAAGGCATTTTTGTATTTTGATTTTTCTATTTTGTGTGGCCCTATGGAGCAAACCCTATACATTTGTTTTTCATTAAACCATTATTTGAATGTGAAACATTTGGCTGCTAATGTGTATACACAAAAGTAAAAGCAATTCAGATTATATTGTTGTTCTAAAATGTTATTTGACTCAGATTGTGACAACTCTAATATAAACATATTGTGACAAAATGTAATGATAGTAGGATTTTATGATATTAGAATGATGAAACTATACTGTGATATTGTGATTCTTGCCTATATATATTCTGTGGTTACTGCGTAACAAGTAAATATTGTATTGTCACTGACGTACACTGCAGTGATATTTTACTACTGCCACTGTGACATTATTGTAATTTTAAGTGCAGATGCAAAACATATTTGAAAGGCATAATATAGGCTAACTGAATATTAGTTATTTGATGATATGCTAATATTTCCATTGCTTACTCCAAAGTGTTTTATAAATTTGAGAATTCCCTATTACTGCATCTTTTACATGATCTAATTGTATTAAATATTTTTGTTCTGACAGCTTATTTTATTGTTAGATATCGATATACCTTTCCCAAGTTGGCTAATTTTTTTTTTTTAAACTTTTGGGTTTATTGATTGATTGATTGATTGATTGCTTGCTTGCTGTGTTGGGTCTTCGTTTCTGTGCGAGGGCTTTCCCTAGTTGCGACAAGTGGGGGCCACTCTTCATCGCGGTGCGCGGGCCTCTTACTATCGCGGTCTCTCTTGTTGCGGAGCACAGGCTCCAGACGCGCAGGCTCGGTAATTGTGGCTCACGGGCCTAATTGCTCCGCGGCATGTGGGATCTTCCCAGACCAGGGCTCGAACCCGTGTGCCCTGCATTGGCAGGCAGATTCTCAACCACTGCACCACCAGGGAAGCCCTGGCTAATTTTTTAAGTTCTGAGATTTCCTAACCCAGTTTCTCAATCCTGCCTTTCCAGGACATTTATGTTGTTATTTGAGGACACTATATGTAAATATTTCATTTTTCTTCTTCCAGGAATTTCCAAAGAGAGATTATACAGTAGGTAAAGGATTCTGGCAGAATTTCACTTTTTCTAGGATATATAGTCCATTTTAGGACCATATTAACCCCCAGGCTCATCCTTCAAAAAGATATTGGAAGGAACGATGACTTCTCAGGTTTAACTGGCTTAACTCTGTGCTGTTCAGAACTTTTTAAATTTTGACAGTCAAGTGAATAGAAGTAGGGATTAGGGTTAAATAATAGTCCAGGAAGAGGACTCTGAAGAAGCTTGAGGGTAGCTGCCATTTTCAACACTGCTGTGAAAAAATAAATACTGGTGGTTGTAGTTCCTTTGCTCCACTATATCTTAATCTGGAGTGTGGGATGATATGCATTGATCTTGGATTATATATTTAACATAATCCTGGTTATGACATTTTAACAATTGATAGCTGTACATTTAAAGTAAAAGTTTATTCCTTTGTATTGCTATGTAAAATTGTTTTGTGTAATTTAATCTACAGAACCATTCTCATTGCTGATGGCTTGTCTTTTTTGATTCCCATATTTGCCCAGCCAGTAGTTGTGATAATCAAGAGTTGTTGGGATGTTTCATACCTCCTAGAGAGAGAAGAAAAAGTAGACCTGTTAATGACATAACTGCAATTTAATTTGAAGTGTGGCATTAGTAAAGTAGTTAAGGATATTGCCATGAACCAAGAATATGAACTGGTTTTTTACGTTGCATTTTCCCTAAAATGCCTTTCTATAATTTTAAGCAAAACCATTTATAGAGAGCACTGGAAAGGACTGGTATAAATCACTTATCTTTCCTGATTTTTATTTCTTTTCCCTTTTACTTCCTCTAACTTTGAAAAAGGAGTTGCCCTTGTTGTAAAATAAGATACCACTTCTGGACCTTAATATTCTAATATATTAATTTGACCTCATTTACCCTAAATTTATAGCTTAATTAAAGATTTTTTTGGGGAAGGGTGTGGGATTGAATTTTCTCCCTCTAAATTAATATATCACTTTCTAACTAGTCACATGAATTATTTTAATTCTTTCCTTCATATTTAAAAAAAAATAGAAAGATATTGGCACTTAAAATCTTAAATTTTCTGATGTTTTTACACTATCAGATTTTTTTCTAGTTTTAAGACAAAATGCTGTCATTTTTTTAAAATGTAAAAGCTTGATGAAATTAATACTTTAAGATATCAGACTTGCAAAGTATCTTCAAGATTTCAAACTCATGTAGTCTTACAAGTTGATAAAATATTCTACCCGTATTTTTTAGTAAGCTGGAGAATAACTTAAATATACTTCTTAAAAAGGTCTAGAAGTAAAACCAACAGTTTATTTGCTTAGTGACTTAGAATATTGATGATTTCTCTAAGATATGATTAAAGAGAAGAGGAGGCCATAAACAAGACCATTTTACTCCTTTGTATGTTTCATTATAGAAATAAGATGAGTGCTTACTTAACCCATTACTTACATGTCAGACATTTTAGTGGACTATTAGGAACTATTTTATTTCTATTTTAATTGGGAACTATTAGTGTGAAATCTGTGTTGCTTTTGAAGTTACTAATGGATTACTGAATTTAAAGATGTATTAAAACTAACTTTTGTTGAACATGCCATGTCAAGACATCTTGTCATGGTTGGTTGTTGAAGCTTTTCAATTTTTGGTAGGGAGCATGACTACAAACTTATTCAAATTTACTCTAGTTTAAAATATAACTAGAACCTCAGTATATCAAGTGAGTTATTTCAAAATACCTTATACAGAAGTATTTTGGGGAAATGTGGGGTCTTGTCACACACTAAAATGAAGTTTGGAAGACTAGAGGAACTTTGCTGCTATGTGTGTGTGTATGTACATGTCAAATAATTTTACCTCATATACATAGAATAAAAACTTGATTTACAAATAATTAATAAGGTGGCTTCTTATTTCCCATGACCAACCTTCCAAATGACCAACGTTTACTAGGGCCAATTCAACTTTGAGTCTAGTGAATTTACATTATATAGCCCATTAGAAAAAAAGAAAGTTGCCTTTTTGTAAGAGAAGTCCTGATAGAATATTAATTTGGCTGATACAAGTCATTAAACTGTCTTCATATTATCTTGTTTTAAGTAATGTTCAAATTTTCCAAACATCAGAATTTTAATATATGTGAGATTTTAAGAATTCGAGAGGTGGTTCCTGAATTATCAGGAACAGTGGATTGTTCTGACTCATTCTTACAGAAAACTACCTTAGCCTAGTTTGATTTACTGTTAAGGTGATGACCATTTATCTAATGATACAGTTTTAGTGTATCATTTAGTTTCTAGTCAGAAAATAATTGCCAGACTCGTAAGGGTAGCTCTTACTGTACCTCCTTGGGCAAGTCACCTGAGCAAGGTATCACTTCATTTAATAGGGAAACTATTTCTTTATCTGTTCTCATTATTTCCCTGTGAATATAATTCACAAAATACTTCTCTAACTATTCGACTTGGAGGCCTTATATAAATTCCTAATTTGAGGAGACATGAATGTAGACCCAAAGAAGTTTAGATAAGAAATCTAAATCCTTCCTATAAAAATTAAGTTATAGAAAGAAAGACAGCTAACTTTTTTATAGTACTTGCTGTAGACTAGACACTGCAGTATCTGTTATGTGCTTGTATTATTTCATCTCAAATACACAAAATGATGATAACGTAGTTAAATGTTTATTTTTGCACGTAAGGGAAAATAGTGAAGTAAGGAGTTGGAAAGTGTGATTTGAAGTGTTTAAAATGGATTAAGAAGTTAGTAGTGGTCTATATGTAGCACAAACTATAAAATTAAATATTTAGTCTAATCTTGTCCCAAAGAAAATTTGCTCTGATCCTTAATGGTTATTATCATCACACGTATTTCAGTTTATGTTAATCTTTTAGTTTGACCAACATTTGGGGTTATCCTGTGTAGTCTGATGTGGCTTTAAATGCTAAAATGAAGGAACTTACCTCAATGTGAAATTAAAATACACATTTGATTCTATAAAAAATCCACTTAAAAATATATAAATATATTGGTTTCATTTTTTTAAAAATTGTTTTCTAACAATTTGGAATGTTTTGTTTATAAAGTCCCCAAATGTTGGATTGTATTCTGTGTGCATGCATGTTACCAAATTTCAAATTCTTTGAAACATAACAGTTATTTACGCTTATTTGCAAGGCAAAAAATAAGCACTATCAAATGAATTTTTCATACTAAGTTTTTCTATATAGTGTTCGCCACTACAAACTTTTTTGGGGAAAAGTTCTTTATTGTTATTCTAAATGTTTCACCGTTTTGTGCAAACAAACAAAACCCTAGTAATATTGTCTTCAACTGTCCAACAATTTTTAGTTTCTTTTTAAATTAATTATACTTTAAGTACATTTCATTCTTTGTGTACACATTCTTAAATTTTTAAGTGAATTTGTTAGCGTTTGCAACATTAATTATACATAGTAATACTTTTACAAGTGGTTTTACAAACAAAATATCAGGAGTCAAATGGTTGAATGTCTTTATCTTTCTGATGTTGTTCTAGTTTCCTAAAACTTGATTTTAAATTGATTTTTAATAAACTTTGAGTTATATGTTTATGATCATATTACCCTAATTCAGATATTTAAAATAACATTTTCTAGTAAAATTGAAAATGTGTTTTGTGATTGTGGTGATTGTGCCTTTTTTGTTTGAAATGACAAAAATATTTAGAGTATGTCCTGACTTTGTGTATATTATTAATAATGGAAAAAGAATTCGTTTTAATTATCAGGGTTTTTTTTTTCCAAGGCTTATTAAATTTGAGAATAAATATTAAAGTGGAATTTCTATTATAATAACCTTTCTTTTCTATGTTGTACTTCTGTTGTAGTTAAGTTACTGTGCACATTTAGGTCTCAGCTATTGAGCTAATTTATTAGCAAGTGCTAAATATAACATTTATGGAATGCTTAACCGGTTATGTTGAATGCTGCATGGTCCTAACACAGGAGAAAGGAGGCTAGTACAGTATATTATGAAAGTAATTGTAATGTGTAGTGTATAATTACACATAATAGGTAATTATTTCATAATAGCACCTTAAGCAAAGTATTGCAAAGGTAATTAAAATGTTGTTTTTAACTGCAATTTTAAAGTTATTGAAGTACCTGTCCTTGCTAATGCCTAACTTTTATGCTAAAGATAATGTGAAAAGGTAGATTAATTTTCTTCTTGGTTTTGTTTTATTTCCAGGTGGAGGTTTGGCCGTTGGAACAGTTCTTCTAATTGGTCAGTATAGCATACATACTTTGCTCTTCCCAATCACAGTTTTCTGTTGTGCATAATGATTTTATGGGTTTGCCTATTCTGAAATTAAGTATTTAACACTCTACAAGAGTTAAGTTAAATTATACAAGAGCTAAGGTAAATTAAAGAGGAATTGCCTTAAGTTCTAATTTAAATTAAAATGTTGATCTGAACTTGAAATGAATTAGGAAAATATATATATGAAAATGTAGCTCTTATAATTTAAAAATGTTCACAGTGCTTCGCCCTCCATTTGTTTTAAAAAAACTAAAATTAATGCCAATAGATTTTTTGGAGAATCTCAGTACTTAGAGTGGGATTATTACAGTGATTCATTTGATAAGTTGATGTACACATAAGCCCATTGTATATATCACAGATTTTTATCATAATTGTCTTCTAATTGAAAGAAAAGTAACAAACTGATAAATCACATCTTTGTTCATCTTTAAAGCTTCATTGGTTCTTAGTTAAATACACATACATAGCCCTACTTAGCTTTTTTTTAAGTTTAGATCATAGAATCTTGGAATTGAAATAAACCTTGTCAGTTATATAATCAAAGCTCCCATTTGGCCACAAATCACTTTTCCATAATCCTTGACAGATATCAAACACCATTTGAATACAGATTATCTAGTTTAAAGGGCTCACTACTTTACAAAGCAATGCTTTGTTATTGAAAATGTATGATTTATTAGAAAGTTCTGTATATTAATGTTCAATTTGTATGCCTGTAACAAGTTTGTTGTTCCTAGTTTTGTCCTCTGATACTTTTTCACATGACACTCTTAAAATATTTGAAAATAACTATTTAATCACCTCAAATCTTCTCCAAACTAAATAGATATAGTTTCTTAAACTGGTTTCACACTCCTCACTCTCCTGGTTGTTCTCGTGTCGCACCTTTTGGTCTGACATTGTCTCTTTAACTGTGCCTAGAACTGAATACAATACTCCAAATTTAGTGTGACCTATGCTTAAATTCTAAAAATGGTCATGTCAGTTGCATTTTTTAAATTTACCTTTTAGTAAGTAAAGAATGATTGAAGGAATTTTGGGAAAAAATAATTCACAGTTTTGATATAAGTATATAAATACAGAAAATATAAAAGGACATGTAGAAAAATTGCACTGTCCTTTCAGTTCCTCACTCCCCATACCCAGGGACAATATTGTCCTGGGTTTCCCACCCAAATATTTCAACATAACTAATATACATGGGAGCATTCAGCACCTTGCTTTTTCTGCTTAATACATGTTAGAGATCAGTCCATGTGCATTCATATAGATATACCTCATTCTTCTCGACAACTGAATAGGATTTTATTGTATGGTTATGCCACAATTTACTTAAATCATTCTCTACTGATAAGTTTAACTCATTATTTTCTGTTACTAACAATTCTATTGTACAAGTCTTATATATAAGGTCTGCATACACATATAAGTATATAGTATCTATAGAATAAATTCCAAGATATAGGCTTACTTGATAGAAGCATGTTAAATTGTATTAGATATTAGATTGCTCTGCCAAGAGGTTATGCTACCTTATACTTCAATCAACTGTTATAAGAATATTAGGTTACCCTTACCCTTAACAACAATGCGCATTATCAAACATTTTAATCTTTACCAGTCCAAATAGGAGAAAAGTGAAGAATGGCATTTCATGATTTGAACCTGGGACTTTTCTCTTTGATGAACAAAAATCTGGAGATTATTATAATGGTTTAAAAAATATCCAGCTAAATTTTTATTCTTTTCTCCAGGGGAAGTATGTGTGAATGATACTAAGAATCCAATGACGACTGATAATTCATTCAAAAAATGTTCGTTGAGCACCTAGGTGCATGCTAGATATTGGGGTTACAAATATAAATGAGTTACTCTCTTCCCTTAAGGAGGAGACATAAGTAAAGTAAATAATTACAACATAAGTTAATACCATAATAGATGTGTTTATTATTACTACACTTTATTGTTGATTGTAGCTGTACAAGGGACCGCTATTGACTTTTGTATATCCATCTTATAACCAGCAACTTTTGAATTGTTTGTAGATTCACTTGAATTTTCTAAGTAGGCAATCATCTTCTGCAAACATTGAAAATGTTATTTCATAACAGATTTTGGTGTTTTAAAAGTGAGTGCTGGGGCTTCCCTGGTGGCGCAGTGGTTGAGAATCTGCCTGCCAATGGAGGGGACACGGGTTCGAGCCCTGGTCTGGGAAGATCCCACATGCCGCGGAGCAACTAGGCCCGTGAGCTGCAACTACTGAGCCTGTGCGTCTGGAGCCTGTGCTCCGCAACAAGAGAGGCCGCGATAGTGAGAGGCCCGCGCACCGCGATGAAGAGCGGCCCCCGCTTGCCGCAACTAGAGAGAGCCCTCGCACAGAAACGAAGACCCATCACAGCCAAAAATAAATAAATAATTTTATAAAAAAAAAAAGTGAGTGCTTCCATAACAAATATAAAATAAAAATATGGGAGTGGCTTTAGAACCAGGCAGTGGGCAAGGGCTGGAACGATTTTGAGGAACACATTAGAAAAAGCCTAAATCACTGTAAACAGATCATTAGTAGAACTCTGTACTTTGAGGACACTGCCAATGAGGATGAAAAGGAAGAAGGTCCATGTTACTGAAAGCTGGAGGAAGAGAATCCTTGTTACATAGTGACAGAAAGCTTAGCGTTGATGTCGGCAGTTATGCGGAAACAACACATGTCTAATGAACTTGGTGATCTAGCTAAGGAGATATTTTGACAATATATAATAAGGAAAAATCAAATAAGAATAACTAAAGCACAGTGACAGATAAAAAAAAAGGGTCTGCCTTTGATGAAATATCAATTCACCAAGTATTAAACTAGGTATTCAATAACTATTTGTTGAATTAATAATTGCATAAAATAATATAACAAGTATAAAGCAAAGGCCTTGCCTTTATAGTCTGGTCTTTCCATAAAGCTAATATTTTTAATCGTCTCATTATTATTTATGCCCTACTATCAACTTCTTCTAAGTGTATAAGATTTTTAAAAATATGTATAACTTAAGTAAACTTAGTTTTATTATCTGTTAGCTTGTTTTCTCTAGGAAATCTTAAAACAAAATTTGGAAGCATTTTTACATTTCTTTGAAAGATTAGATTTGCAGAAGGAATCTTATCTACTAGGTTTTCTACTTTTCTCCGTTTCCTGGTCAATACAGCTTGTACAACAGATGAATTCTGCCTTAAGAAATGGATGAATAGTCCAAAATACAAACCAAATATGGAGATTTAAGGTCAGTGGTTAGGAGCTTAGGCCATTACTATACTGCTCATCACTCAAAGATTTTTTTATTCCACAAGTGAGAGAAAATTAAAGCCTGAAGATGATTTGCATTAATAAGTTTTTACTACAGACTGTGAACATTTTTACCATTCTCTCATTTACCAAGGCAACTCTGTGTCTCAGTGTGTACATGCACATGAGTGTGGGGTAACAGAGTAGTGGATTTACGGTTCAGAAGCAATGTAACTATGGAAACTGGAGACAGTGAGCACTGCCAGAAAACCCATGGTAGGTCTACTTTAGACCTTCGGAATGCAACAAAATAAATGAATATGTATACTTAAAATGCCCTTCTCTGAGGAATAGATTGAAGAACTAAGGGGCTCCTACATTTACTTTGAAAATCAAAGATAGAGTTTTCTTAAAACATGTTTCATCCTTCAGTACTGGAATAGGTTTTGAGATGTTTTATGTTTAAATCGCTTTCTGACAGTCTGGTACACGGGTAAATATGGAACACCTGAAAGGTATCAAAAGTGAAAGGATGGCATAAATATTTAAAGTTCACACAGCTTCTTTTTACATAAAGGATCTTGGTCTATATGTGAAGCTATCGAGCATCAAAAAGATTTAATAGAAGTCGGTAATTGAAATACAAGTTATGTGACATTTATGAAAGCATTATTTTTAATTTAATCTCTTAGGTTAATTATATAATTTTAGATCTAGAAGTAGGAGAAAAATAATATGCTTTTAAACAATTAATTACAACCAGCTATAAGTGTACTTCTGTATTAGTTACCTATTGCTGTGTGACAATATTAACATAAACTTAATAGCTTAAAAAGAAGACACATTTATCATCTCACAATTTCTGTGGGTCAGGAGTCCAGGCACAGCTTAGCTGGGTCCTCTGCAAGCGGACAGTCAAGGTGTCAGTCAGGGCTGGGTTCTCACTGAAGGTTTGGCAGAGAAAGGAAGGATCTGCTTCCAAGCTCACACGGTGGTTGACAGCATTCAGTTCCTTGCTGTCAGCCAGAAGCACTCTCTCACAACCAGCATCTTATTTCTTCAAGACCAGTAAGGAAGAATGTCTCTCAACAAGACAGATGTTACAGTTTTATGTAACAGAAATGATGTCCCATCACCTTTGCCATATACTTTGGGTTAAAGGCAAGTCACAGGTTCCACCCATCTTCAAAGAGAAGAGATTACACGAAGACATATACCAGGAAACAGGATCATGGGGATCACCTTAGAATGTCATACTTTTCATAGATTTAATTTGTTATTATTTCATATAATAGCAAAAACCAAGCGCTCCCAATATATCTCTCAAAGGATAGTATAGTATTTTCTCATCAGTTGTCTTCAAACTTCTTGAATTTGCTGAGCCATGTTTTCCTTTTACAACACGTAATAAATTCTAAGCATTTTCCTTATGGTACATGACTTAGCAAACTACAACCTGCTGGCTGGCGATTTATCTATAAAGATATTGGAATACAACCATGCTCTATTTATTTGCACGTTGTTTATGGCTTCTTTTGTGCTACAAGAGCATAGTTAAGTAGTTTCAACAGAGACTGTATGGTTCACATATTTACTCTGACTCTTTTAAGAAAAAGCTTGCCAATTGCTGTTTTATATTATTATATTTTGTATGCTCCTTAATTTATTTTATAGTAGTAAAACTTGTTGGAAGACTGAAATAAGACATACTGATATCAGTACAGTTCTTTAGAAAAAAACCACCTGACCTTTTGTCCTGAGACATTTAAGTGCCTACTATGTGTTTAACACTGTTAGGCAGCATGAATCTTGGTTTTTGTCCCTGATGAACTTAAACTGGATGTCGGTTGCATGTGGAATAACTCTGAACAATACATATATAATGTGCAGATGTTTGTGCAGGTGCAAGAGGTATGGAAAAGGCTTAAATTGAATCAAAATATGGGCAGAAGTTGAGGGGAGATGAAGGGAGAAAAGTATTCATATGTAAACTGTATAAACAGATGCATAAGAGAGACTACCAGCAGGGTATGCTCCTGTAATAAAGAGGCAAGAGCCCTTCTAAAGGAGAGAGTATTAATTTAGGACTAGTCAAAGGGAAAGTTTAGCCTACTTTCCCTGAGTCTTTTTTCTCAACTACCTACTTGTAGAATTCAAATTGTGAAACTTCAGAACCCATATACCAGCTCCTCAAACTGCAGTGTGCAAGGATGAGACTTTTCACCCTTTATCCACCAGAAGACACCTGGGAGTTTCTGTTTGTTTAGCTTTATAGCCAGTCAGATCCATCATGTTTCACCTCCTAGTTACCTTTGGTCATTGTCCAAGAATTTAGTTGTTCCAATGATCTTACCTCCTCTGTTTCTTTTATCTCCATAATACTCTCTATTTTTTTCTCTATAGACTCAATTTCCTAGTATTCCTATCATTTCTAAACCTTTCCAGTTTGCCTTTTATAACACCTATTTCATATAAAACATACTCTAATATCTTTAAAACTTATTAAATAGTCTATTAAAATATTTAACGTTTAGTGAGGATTTACTGTGTGCTGGGCATCACACTAAACCCTTGATGTATATTTTATCATTTAATTTCACAACAATCAGATGAGATGTCTATATTTTACAGAAGATGAAATTGAAATTTTGAGAGAAGCCAAGTAACTTGCCCGGGGTCACACACCTAGTAGCTGAGATTCGCAATCAAGTTTCTCTGACAGTAAATCATCATTTTATGCTAAAACCTGATAACTCATCTTAAAAATTCTTTCTGGAGTGAGATTTATATCTTGAGCTATTCCTCCTTCTCTACCATCTGATTGCTGCCTATACTGATGTCCTAGTTATTTCTGTCGTTTATTAGAGACTATCATGATCTTCAACCTCAAGAAGGCATTGAACGTTGGCCAACAAGCTTTTGTATAACTCTAATCACCTCCTTTTCATTCTCAGTAACCTCAGTGGCCTTTTAAACTCTCTGGTCCTCAAACATCAGACAATGCCACTTTCTCCCTCATTTTCTGGAATGACTTATTTCACACAGAAGTAAGAGTCTCATCATAAACAACTTCCCACCATCAAACCTCAAAACATAGCTCTATCCACAAATGGAAAGATGTGTTATACCTTCTCCTGTTTGAGAATCATCCTTTCACCGGTACTTTATTTTTTTTTCTTGAATTTTATTTTACTTATTTTTTTATACAGCCGGTTCTTATTAGTTATCTATTTTATACATATTAGTGTATATATATCAATACCAATATCCCAATTCAATTAGCTCTAGTAGTTTTCTGGTGGCATCTTTAGGATTCTCTATGTATAGTATCATGTCATCTGCAAACAGTGACAGTTTTACTTCTTCTTTTCCAATTTGTATTCTTTTTATTTCTTTTTCTTCTCTGATTGCCATGGCTAGGACTTCCAAACCTATGTTGAATAATAGTGGCGAGAGTGAACATCCTTGTCTTGTTCCTGATCTTAGAGGAAATGCTTTCAGTTTTTCACCATTGAGAATGATGTTTGCTGTGGGTTTGTCATATATGGCCTTTATTATGTTGAGGTAGGTTCCCTCTATGCCCACTTTCTGGAGAGTTTTTATCATAAATGGGTGTTGAATTCTGTCAAAAGCTATTTCTGCATCTATTGAGATGATCACATGGTTTTTATTCTTCAATTTGTTAATATAGTGTATCACATTGATTGATTTGCATATGTTGAAGAATCCTTGCATCCCTGGGATAAATCCCACTTGATCATGGTGTATGATCCTTTTAATGTGTTGTTGGATTCTGTTTGCTAGTATTTTGTTGAGGATTTTTGCATCAATATTCATCAGTGATATTGGTCTGTAATTTTCTTTTTTTGTAGTATCTTTGTCTGGTTTTGGTATCAGGGTGATGGTGGCCTTATAGAATGAGTTTGAGAGTGTTGCTTCCTCTGCAATTTTTTGGAAGAGTTTGAGAAGGATGGGTGTTAGCTCTTCTCTAAATGTTTGATAGAATTCACCTGTGAAGCCATCTGGTCCTGGACTTTTGTTTGTTGGAAGATTTTTAATCACAGTTTCAATTTCATTACTTGTGATTGGTCTGTTCATATTTTCTGTTTCTTCCTATTCAGTCTTGGAAGGTTATATCTTTCTAAGAATTTGTCCATTTCTTCCAGGTTGTCCATTTTATTGGCATAGAGTTGCTTGTAGTAGTCTCTTAGGATGCTTTGTATTTCTGCAGCATCCATTGTAACTTCTCCTTTTTCATTTCTAATTGTATTAATTTGAGTCCTATCCCTCTTTTTCTTGATGAGTCTGGCTAAAGGTTTATCAGTTTTGTTTATCTTCTCAAAGAATGAGCTTTTAGTTTTATTGATCTTTGCTATTGTTTTCTTTGTTTCTATTTCATTTATTTTTGCTCTGATCCTTATGATTTCTTTCCTTCTACTAACTTTAGGTTTTGTTCTTCTTTCTCTAGTTCCTTTAGGTGTAAGGTTAGATTATTTGAGATTTTTCTTGTTTCTTGAGGTAGGCTTGCATTGCTATAAACTTCCCTCTTAGAACTGCTTTTGCTGGATCCCATAGGTTTTGGATCGTCATGTTTTCATTGTAATTTGTCTCTAGGTATATTTTGATTTCCTCTTTGATTTCCTCAGTGATCTCTTGGTTATTTAGTAACGTATTGTTTAGCCTCCATGTGTTTGTGTGTTTTACGTTTTTTTCCCTGTAATTGATTTCTAATCTCATAGTGTTGTGGTCAGAAAAGATGCTTGATATGATTTCAATTTTCTTAAATTTACTGAGGCTTGATTTGTGACTCAAGATGTGATCTCTCCTGGAGAATGTTCCGTGTGCACTTGAAGAGAAAGTGTAATCTGCTGTTTTTGGATGGAATGTCCTACAGATATCAATTAAATCGATCTGGTCTATTGTGTCATTTAAAGCTTGTGTTTCCTTATTAATATTCTGTTTGGATGATCTGTCCATTGGTGTAAGTGAGGTGTTAAAGTCCCCCACTATTATTGTGTTACTGTCGATTTCCTCTTTTAGAGCTGTTAGCAGTTGCCTTATGTATTGAGGTGCTCCTATGTTCGGTGCATATATATTTATAATTGTTATATCTTCTTCTTGGGTTGATCCCTTGATCATTATGTAGTGTCCTTCCTTGTCTCTTGTAACATTCTTTATTTTAAAGTCTATTTTATGTGATATGAGTATTGCTACTCCAGCTTTCTTTTGATTTCCATTTGCAAGGAATATCTTTTTCCATCCCCTCACTTTCAGTCTGTATGTGTCCTTAGGTCTGAAGTGGGTCTCTTGTAGACAGCATATATATGGGTCTTGTTTTTGTATCCATTCAGTGAGCCTGTGTCTTTTGGTTGGAGTATTTAATCCATTCACATTTAAGGTAATTATTGATATGTACGTTCCTATTACCATTTTCTTAATTGTTATGGGTTTGTTTTTGTAGGTCCTCTTCTTCTCTGTGTTTCCCACTTAGAGAAGTTCCTTTAGCATTTGTTGTAGAGCTGGTTTGGTGGTGCTGAATTCTCTTAGCTTTCGCTTGTCTGTAAAGCTTTTGATTTCTCTGTCGAATCTGAATGCGATCCTTGCCAGGTAGAGTAATCTTGATTGAAGGTTCTTCCCTTTCATCACTTTAAGTATATCTTGCCACTCCCTTCTGGCTTGTAGAGTTTCTGCTGAGAAATCAGCTGTTGACCTCATGGGAGTTCCCTTGTATGTTATTTGTCATTTTTCCCTTGTTGCTTTCAATAATTTTTCTTTGTCTTTAATTTTTGCCAATTTGATTACTATGTATCTCGGCATGTTTCTCCTTGGGTTTATCCTTCCTGGGATTCTCTGTGGCTTCCTGGACTTGGGTGGCTCTTTCCTTTCCCATGTTAGGGAAGTTTTCGACTATAATCTCTTCAAATATTTTCTCGGGTCCTTTCTCTCTCTCTTCTCCTTCTGGGACCCCTATAATGCGAATATTGTTGCCTTTAATGTTGTCCCAGAGGTCTCCTAAGCTGTCTTAATTTCTTTTCATTCTTTATTCTTTATTCTGTTCCGTGGCAGTGAATACCACCATTCTGTCTTCCAGGTCACTTATCCGTTCTTCTGCCTCAGTTATTCTGCTACTGATTCCTTCTAGTGTATTTTTCATTTCAGTTATTGTTTTGTTCATCTCTTTCTGTTTGTTCTTTAATTTTTCTAGGTGTTTGGTCTTTAATTCTTCTAGGTCTTTGTTAAACATTTCTTGCATCTTCTCAATCTTTGCCTCCATTCTTTTTCTGAGGTCCTGGATCGTCTTCACTATCATTATTCTGAACTCTTTTTCTGGAAGGTTTCCTATCTCCACTTCATTTAGTTGTTTTTTGGGGGTTTTATCTTTTTCCTTCATCTGGTACATAGTCCTCTGTCTTTTCATTTTGTCTTTCTGTGAATGGGTTTTCATTGCACAGGCTACAGAACTGTAGTTCTTCTTGCTTCTGCTGTCTGCCCTCTGGTGGATGAGGCTATCTAAGAGGCTTGTGCAAGCTTACTGATGGGGGGGACTGGTAGTGGGCAGAGCTGGGTGTTGCTCTGGTGGGCAGAGCTCAGTAGAACTGTAATCCACTTGTCTGCTGATGGGTGGGCTGGGTTCCCTTCCTGTTGGTTGTTTTGCCTGAGGCGACCCAACACTGGAGCCTACCTGGCTCTTTGGTGGGGCTAATGGCGGACTCTGGGAGAGCTCACGCCAAAGAGTACTTCCCAGAACTTCTGCTGCCAGTATCTTTGTCCCCATGGTGAGCCACAGCTGCCCCCCACCTCTGCAGGAGACCCTCCAACACTAGCAGGTAGGTCTGGTTCAGTCTCCTCTGGGGTCACTGCTCCTTCCCCTGGGTCCCGATGCACACATTACTTTGTGTGTGCCCTCCAAGAGCGGAGTCTCTGTTTCCCCCAGTCCTGTCAAAGTCCTGCAGTCAAATCCCGCTAGCCTTCAAAGTCTGATTCTCTAGGAATTCCTCCTCCCGTTGCTGGACCCCCAGGTTGGGAAGCCTGACGTGGGGCTCAGAACCTTCACTCCAGGGGGTGGACTTCTGTGGTATAAGTGTTCTCCAGTTTGTGAGTCACCCACCCAGCAGTTATGGGATTTGATTTTATTGTGATTGCACCCCTCCTACCATCTCATTGTGGTTTCTCCTTTGTCTTTGGATGTGGAGTATCTTTTTTGGTGAGTTCCAGTGTCTTCCTGTCAATGATTGTTCAGCAGTTAGTTGTGATTCCAGTGCTCTCACAAGAGGGAGCGAGCGCACATTCCTGTACTCCACCATCTTGAAGCAAATCCCTCACCTGTACTTTAGATCTTTTCTCCTTCTACCTTTCCATGTACCTGGAAATAGCAATTTTCTTTTCTCTTCTTATCATTACTATATTTATTAAGCTCTTTTCTATGTGTACTTGTTTTTCAAAGGAAAAAATTCCACTCCCTTAACCCTACCTTCTCCAATCATTGCTTTTTCTCTTCCCTTTCATAGCCAAGCCTGTTGAATGATCCGTAACACTTCTTATATGTTTTAGTAATGTTTCAGTCATTGCTCAGTCTACTTCAGGCACTACCACTTCACTGAAACCACCTTAGCTAGAGACACTGGAGACCTTCTCATTGCTAATCCCAGAGGTTACTTCTCAGTCCTATTCCTTCTTCTTCTTTTTTTTATTGAAGTATAGCTGATTTACAATGTTGTGTTAGTTTCTGGTGTACAGCACAGTGGTCCATATATATATATATTTTTTTTCCATTAAGGTTTATTACAGATTATTGAATATAGTCCCCTGTGCTATGCAGTAGGACCTGGTTGTTATCTATTTTATGTATAGTAGTTTGTATCTGCTAATCCCAAACTCCTAATTTACCCCTGCCCCCTCTTTCCCCTTTGGTAACCATAAGTTTGTTTTCTATGTCTGTGAGTCTGTTTCTGTTTTGTAAATAAGTTCATTTATATCATATTTTAGATTCCACATATGAGTGATATCATGATATTTATCTTTCTCTTTCTGACTTACTTCACTTAGTATGATAATCTCTAGGTCCATCCCTCTTGCTGCAAATGGCATTATTTCATTGTTTGTTATAGCTGATTAGTATTCAATAGTATATCTATACTACATCTTCTTTATCCATTCATCTGTCGATGGACATTTAGGTTGCTTCCATGTCTTGGCTATTGTAAATAGTGCTGCTGTGAACATTGGGGTGCATCTTTTTGAATTGAGAGTTTTCTCTGGACATATGCCCAGGAGTGGGATTGCTGGATCATATGGCAACTCTATTTTTAGTTTTTAAAGGAACCTCCATACTGTTTTCCATAGTGGCTGTACCAATTTACATTCCTACCAATAGTGTAGGAGAGTCCCCTTTTCTCCACACCCTCTCCACCATTTATTATTTGTAGGCTTTTTAATGATGGCCATTCTGACCAGTGTGAGGTATTACCTCATTGTATTTTTGATGCACATTTCTCTAATAATTAGCAAAGTTGAGCATCTTTTCATGTGCCTGTTGACCATCTGTATGTCTTTGGAGAAATGTCTATTTAGGTCTTCTGCCCATTTTTCAATTGGGTTGTTTGGTTTTTTGTTGTTGTATGAGCTGTTTGTATATTTTGTAATTAAGCCCTTGTCAGGCACATTGTGTGCAAATATTTTCTCCCATCCTGTAGGTTGTCTTTTCATTTTGTTTATGGTTTCCTTTGCTGTGCAAAAGCTTGTAAGTTTGGTTAGGTCCCATTTGTTTATTTTTGCTTTTATTTCTGTTACCTTGGGAGACTGGCCTAAGAAAATGCTGGTACAATTTATGTCAGAGAATGTTTTGCCTATGTTCTGTTCTAGGAGTCTTATGGTGTCATGTCTTATATTTAAGTCTTTAAGCCATTTTGAATTTATTTTTGTGTATGGTGTGAGGAAGTGTTCTAACTTCATTGGTTTACATGGGGCTATCCAGCTTTCCCAACACTGCTTGCTGAAGAGACTGTCTTTTCTCCATTGTATAGTCTTGCCTCCTTTGTTGAAGATTAATTGACTGTAGGTATGTGGGTTTATTTCTGAGCTCTGTATTCTATTCCATTGAATCATGTGTCTGTTTTTGTGCCAGTACCATGCTGTTTTGATTACTATAGTTTTATAGTGTTGTCTGAAGTCTGGGAAGGTTGTGCCTCCAGCTTTGTTCTTTTTCCTCAGGATTGCTTTGGCAATTCCTGGTCTTTTATGGTTCCAT
Source organism: Balaenoptera acutorostrata (assembly GCF_949987535.1). Taxonomy (NCBI): domain Eukaryota; kingdom Metazoa; phylum Chordata; class Mammalia; order Artiodactyla; family Balaenopteridae; genus Balaenoptera; species Balaenoptera acutorostrata. The sequence goes on along the minus strand of NC_080072.1, from coordinate 28,091,727 downwards.
ATAAATTTTAGGATTATTTGTTCTCATTCCGTGAAAAATGTCATGGGTAATTTGATAGGGATCTCATTAAATCTGTAGATTACTTTGAGTAATATGACCATTTTAACAATATTAATTCTTCCAATTCAAGAACATGGGTTATCTTTCCATTTCTTTGAATCATCTTTAATTTCCTTTATCAATGTTTTATAGTTCTCAGCATATAGGTCTTTCACCTCCTTGGTCAGGTTTATTCCTCAGTTTTGTTTTTGTTTGTTTGTTTGTTTGTTTTTATGTAATTTTAAAAGGGATTGCTTTTTACTTTCCTTTTCTGATATTTCATTGTTAGTGTCAAGAAATGCAACAGATTTCTGTATGTTGATCTTGTATCCTGCTACCTTCTCAGGCCTCTTCCTTCTTGATCTCAGCAGCAATTGATGTAGTTAATCACTCTTTCCTTGAAGTACTCCCTTTCTTTGGATTCTGTTATAATATTCTGTTCTGGTTTTCCTTCTACCCCTCTGCTCATGTTTTTTTAGACTCCTTTGGCTCTACTTAAAATACTAACATCATATTCCATCTTCTAGTGCTGTATACCCTTGCCTGGGAGGTCTCAGTCCCTGCCATAACTAGAATAACCAGGAGAAACCTCATTTTATAAAAGTAATCAGTAATCTCTAGGCATTGCTACATATGTAGGGTACACAGAGAAATGAGGAGATCATATTCAACTTCCTATTCAACATTTTCTCTTGAATATCTTACACCCACCTCAAAATCAGTATGTCTAGAGCTAAACTCACAGTCTGCCCTTATCTCCAAATTCTACCCCATTCCTTAAATCTGTCCCTCTTCCTCTTATCCCTGGATTATTCAACCTACCAAGTGACACATGCCGGAGACCTGAGTGATGTACTTGTCTCTCACACTCCACACACCCATTAATCATTAAATGCTGAAAGTTTTCAACCTTTTAAATATGTATTGAAAAACTCTGTCTACATCTCTCCATTATTGCTTCCACAACCCTAATTCAAACCGTAATCAACAACTCTCACTGAAATTATTATAACAGCTTCTTAAGTTGTCTCCAATGTTCCCTTGCTTCAGTCCTTTTTCATACTGTAGCCTGAGTGAACTTTATGATATGAAAATCTGATCATGATCCTTGCTTAGGACATTTTTGTGCTCTCTATTGATCTTAACATAAGGTGCAAGCTCCTTAACTTGGGCTCTAAGGCCTTTAGTGATTTGCTTCTGCTGATTCACCTTAGCCTTATCTCTTCTCATCTTCTCACCTCCTTCCTCAAGCTTTGTGTTTATCACCCTAAGCTTTTAATTCCATCAAAGTACCATTCTCTCACCTCTCTACAGAACTTTTCTTAAGTTCTTTCTTGCTGCATCTTTTTTCTTCTCTTTTCCTAACCCCTAATCATCTTTTAGGTCTCCACTTAAATATCTCTTCCAGAAAGTCATCCTTAACTGTTGCTTTCCTTCTCCTCATGCCCAATTAGTAGTATTCCTCTTATATAAATACTTCTGTAGTATTCTTTATTTACCTTCTCATGACACTTATACTTTATTGAAAAACCCTGATCACATATTTTATTCAGTAGACTGACTGTAAGCCCTGTGATCATGGGAACCATATAGGGATACAGTGAATGAATGAATGCATGAATAAATGAATGATATGAAAGCCTGGCTAAAAACAATTTATAGTGGTTAGGAATATGTAATCATGGAGTATTTTGAGCAATGAAGAGATACTATGAAGGAGGCACTGCAGGAATAATGTAAAAAACTTGAAGTGATAAAAATACTCATTGCCCTAATCTAAACATGAGGTGATGTTTGTTACTGTGCTCTTAAGGCTTTAATCATAAATTTACTATCAAATTTTGATAGGATAACAACACAAACTAACTTTTCTATTTCTACATTTCATTATGTATATTAGATTCTAAATGTTTAACTAGCTTTGCTTAGACTGCTGTGATTTGAAATATCATTTCCCTATATTTTCCCTCTTTTAACAAAACCCTTACAAGAGTGGTGATTTCTACTTCTGTGCCATATAATGTGTAGGAAATGAGGGAGAGACAGGAGGTAGTATGATCCCACGATTTTTGGCCGGAGAAAGTTTGGAGTTAGTACCATTAGGTGAAGTCGGGAAAGGAGGAGAATGAGCAGATATTGAGGTAGAGTAATGAATTCAGTTTAAACACAATGAATTTTCTGTTCCAAGTAGTTCTACCTAGTAGACAGTTGGATAGTTGGGTATTAAATTTAGGCTAGAGAAAAATATTTGGGATTCCTCAATGTTATTTAACTAATGTTTTATTCAATGTATGTTTTAGTTGAAGTCATAGGCATGTATTAGAATGCCCAAGTTTATAGACCCTTGTGGATCCAGAGGTGGAATTTTAGGGGGTCTCTTAATTTCCTCAAATTACATGCAGATGTGTGTAGGACTGTGTATATTTTTAGACCAGCATATAAAACTTATATCAGCTTCTTAGAGTGGCCTTAGACTCCAAAAAAGACTCAGTACAACTAGAGTGAAAAGAAAAACAGGTCAAAATCTAAAGCCTAGGCACATCAGTGTTTAAGGCATAGATAATGGAAAATAAGCCCAGGAAAGAGGTTAAGACCATAGCTTCTGGAATCAGACTTCCTAGATTCAAATAATGGCTCTGCTATTTACTAGCTGTATCACCATAGGCAAGCTGCTTACATTCTCTGTAGTTTCCTTACCTATAAGACAGAGATTAATAACATTTGTAAGGTTATTATAAGGATTAAATGAGCTAATGCATGAGATGTGTGTTGCACCATGTTTAGCATATAGTTAATGGTCAATAAATCACTTATTTGCTGTTTTTAATGTAATCTTGACTGTACTGGCCAGCCCCGCCAAACATGAGATTCTGCCTCTTTGAAGGGTTTTTCAGTGACAGATGGGGCCAGAATGAAGCAGAAACCATGCTTACCACCTACACGGAAATCACCATAACTTCGTAGGCTACAAGCAGCTGGCTTGAATAGACCAGATCAGAGTGAGGATAGGGCCATCTCTCTACCTAAAGCAGACAGACAATTGTGTAAGTTGATCTCTGCCACTTTTCTTTTTCCCTGCTCTCCCAGTAATAGAACGAGAACTTGGAGTAAGAAGTATTTTAGAACTTTCCTTTCTTGTAGAACCCCTCTGCAGCACTGAGACCTTCAAGGTACAAGCCTTAGTTCGCACTGAAGGAGAGAGAAAGCTTTGCATTGAATGTTAAAGTTTTAAACTTAACTATTTCAAATTTTAATAACTGAAACTGGTGAGAAGATCATGGAATCCACTCTAGATATCTTTAAGAGATGAGAAAAAGAAGTTTTGACATAGCATATTTGAAAGCAGTGACCAGAAAATAAACAAATAAAATTGTTTCATATTTGTATACCAAAGAGTTGAGAGCTCTATATAAACTGCTTACATATATAAAGAATGGCTAAAGAAACAGGAAAAATGGTAACAAGGAGTATCTTAAAAATGGGGGAGGGAGAGGGTAGTTCCAAAAAGAAAATTGTCCATAGCAATAGCTACAATAGACAAAAAAGATAAAGATTTAAAAGTGTCCCGGAAATTAGACAATTAGAAAGTCATTGGTGACTTTGAGACCAGTCTCAGTGGAATCATAAGGGCAGCTCATTTGGACTTTGATATTAAAGAAAAATTGATGTTCCTGTTGTTTCTATCCATTAGGCTTCATTCTACCCCTTGGGGGCATTAATGAACAAGTGTAATTCCATTTCCATATGACAGCCCATCAAATATTTGAAGCCAGCTATCTTGCATCCCTTGGGTCTCTTTTTCTTCAAGGAAAATATTCATTTCTCATGCTTTCAAGTCCCTTCACCATCCTGGTCACTCCATTCAGAAGATGCTTTAGTTTGTGTAAATCCCCAAATGAAATATATTGTTGTCAGTCTGGTCGAGTACCATGGAATAGAATAGGACAATCATCTCTCTCAACCTAGGAATTAGACTATTAATTCAGGCCAAAACTACATTTGCTTTTTGGCAGTTCTGTCACATGATTATCATTTTTGCATGCCCAGTGTTATGAGGATTCATTAAATAGATTAATTAAGTGCTTATTGTACAACTCAAAATTTTTTCACAGAATTAGTGATTTTCAGCTTGAAGAGCTTGAATTATTTTTTACTTTTTTTGCTAATCCCTCAATAGGTGATCTTCCTCCCACTAGTTTTTGCTGCCCCATAGGAATCTTTGAAAAAGTAGGGTTGATAAGTATTATAGCATGTGCGTGTGTGTGTGTGTGTGTGTGTGTGTGTGTGTGTCTATGATAGGATGTGTTTTCAGCCAAACTACAGTAGATCTGACTGATTTACAAGACAAGATAGATTTTTGTTTGTTGTTTTTCCCTTAATTAACTCTACAAATATTTACTGTGTACTGTGTGCCCAGTACTAGCGATATAACAGTAAGATGCGCTCTATGCCATGAGGAAATTTTAGCTTAGTGGGGGAAATTTCGATAATGTGTATTAAATGCTAGTATAGGAGTTAACAGGATGCTCCAGGGCACTCTGATCATCTCACCCAGGCTTGAGGAAAGCTTCTCCAAAGATGGGGTTACTTAATCTGGGTCTGGGAGGATTTGAGGGAATTAGCTAGCCAAAGAGGTGAAGTAATCTATGCAAAGGTCCTGAGTTAAGATGCAGTATGACTACTACAGATAGTAATTTAAGATATGAGTGTAGATAAGATCAGTAGGGATTATATGTATGTTAAAAAAAAAAAAAAAGTCAAAACCCTTACTCATTTAAGAAGCTCCTGTGCAGCAACGAAGACCCAACACAGCCAAAAATAATATAAATTTATTAAAAAAAGAAGTAGGTAAGAAAAGGGGAACTTTGTCATTTAGTTTAGTTGTTTTACCTCTTCATTAATGAGAAATCACTCAATATTTTTTGTTATCTACAAGTGAATATCCATAGTTTATGCAGTACTTATCTGTATATTTTATTGCCTTACTGAGTATTATAATACGTATCCTCAATTTTACAAATAATTATTTTTATTTTTCTAGTTAAATAGTTTAGGTTTACTTTTTTCTTTACAGAAAAGTTGTTAAATGACAATCATGTACATTTTAAAGGGAAAACAATAATCATGTACATTATTACAACAAGTATTTTTATTTTTGCACATTAAACCCTCCTCTTTGGCCACAACCATGCAGAGCCTGTAGACCATGCTAAAGGATTTAGTTCTTTCTGCAAGGAGCAATGAGAAAACACTGAAAGGTTTTAAGTACGGAAGTGACATGATCAGGTTTGTATTTTGAAAAGCTCACTGCTAAATTGAAGGAGGATTTGAGTGGATGCAAAGAAGTAAGAGGAAATTGAAATCATCTAGGAAAGAGTTGTTGGTAGCAAAGCTAGGGGAGAGACATTGTCGTGGAGCGAAGTGAACAATTCCAAAAATACTTTGAAAATAAATTTAACAGGATTTTAGGTATGGGAGAAGGGTGTATTGCTGAGGGGGGGAGGGAAGAGGTATTAAGAATAAATCCTGATTTTCTAAAAACAGAAGGAGGACCACATTTGATGGAAGAAAATAATGAGTTTCTGAGTTCTGCCTTGGACATGTGGGAGTTGAGGCACTTTCGTGCTTCTGTATTTAATAGTAACAAAAGCCTGAAAGTGGCATGAAAAGTCCATAGTGGGGGAATGACTAAGTATTATAAATTATGGTACATAAATTTACTGGAGTATTATGCACTCTTAAACATCATAGTTACAACACTGTGACTCATGTGACATTAAGAGAAAAAAGTTGGATACAAAATTCAGTAATAATTGTAACCATCCTACTGCATAGCACAGGGAACTATATTCAATATCCTGTGATAAACCATAATGGAAAAGAATTTTAAAAAGAATGTATATATGTATAACTGAATCACTTTGCTGTACAGCAGAAATTAATACAACATTGTAAATCAGCTATACTTCAATAAAATACTAAATTGGAAGGAAATCCAAAAAAGAGGGGATATATGTATAGCTGATTCACTTTGCTGTACAGTAGAAACTAACACAACATTGTAAAGCAGCTATACTCCAATAAAAATTAATTGAAAAAATATATATATATAAAAACAGAAAAAAATGGATGAGGTACTCACATGGAAAATAATAATAATAATTGTAACCATATGAGAAAATATCTACAAAAAAAGTGCTAAAAGGAAATACAACAAATTTTAGCAATAATTCTATGAGTGTGATGGATGGTGGGTGAATTTCTAAAAATTAAAATTTTCCATGTTGTAAAAATATCAACCTCAGAAGTTAAAATTTTTACCATCAGATTTGTTTCTTACATCATTGATTTATAATGACCTTGGTTTATATGGTTGCTTTTATAAACTGATTTAATAGTAATTATTTAAGATAAAATCAATTCTTTTTTTAAACATGACTTTCTATTTCTAAAGTTTAACAGAGACAAATTCTTAGTTATATAAAATGAGTATTTTTTCCAGTGACATAGCTGTAATGATCCATAGGCAGTGCTGGTCATCTCATCCACTTGTCTCTGCTGGCTTTTCCACCTGTTGACTGTAAACCATGCAGAGGTGTTGAAAGCATTTTTCTTTTCCTTTGCACACAAAAACTTACATAAAATGCTCCTAAATCCTAATCAAGCCCATTTTGTGTCTTTTAGACTTACAGATTTTAACTTTGTGGTAGATAGTGTTAAAGAACTGGCTATGTTCTTTAATATATAAAATTAATCTTCATGTAAATCTACTATACTTTTGATCGTGGATTTGTTCTAATATTCTGTGCTGAAAAGGTTTACATACAAGCTACCACATGGTATTTTAGTTACGCCATAGGAAATTGTTTTCATAAACCACCTTTACTGAATTATAATTTACATACAATAAAATAGACCCATTTTAAGTATATATTTTAGTGAGTTTTTACAAATGTATATACTCATGTAATCACCACAACAATCAAGATATAAAACATTTCCATCATCACCCAAACATCCTCATGCCCAAAATGTTTCCTGGCCCCCAAGCACCTAACATCTTTCTATCACTAGAGTTTAGTTCTGTTTTCTTTAGAATACCACATGAATGCAATCTTACCATACACACTTTTTTGTGTCTGGCTTTTTTCACTTAGCTTAGTGTTTTTGAGATTCATCTATGTCGTTATATATCAGTAGTCGTTTATTATATATATCAGTAGTCCGTTTATTTTGTTGTTGAGTATTATTTCATTTGTGAATGTACCATTTGTTTTTCCATTCACTGGTTGATGGACATTTAAGTTATTTCCAGGTTTTTGTCTGTTACAAAAAAAACTGTCCAAGATATATGTATTGCAAGTATTTTCTCTCTGTAGCTTGCCTTTTCATCTTCTTATTGGTGTCTTTTCAAAAGAAAATATTTAAAATTTTTATGCACTTCAAGTTATCCATTTTTTTTCTCTTGTGGCACATGCTTTCCTGTCTTATTTAAGAAATATTTGTCTACTCCAAGGTTGCAAAAATTTTCCCTGTTTTTTCTAATAGTTTTATTGTTTCACCTTCTATATTTAGTTTTGTGATTCATTTCAGCATAATATTTGAGTAGTAGTATGAGATAAGATTGAAATTTTCTTGTTTGCTTGTTTTTGCTTTTTTTTTTCCAATTGAAGTATAGTTGATTTTCAATGTCGTGTTAGTTTCAGTTGTACAGCAAAGTGATTCAGATATATATATGTATACATACTTTTTCAGATTCTTTTACATTATAGGTTATTACAAGATATTGAATATAGTTTCCTGTGCTATACAGTAGGTCCTTGTTGTTTATCTATTTTATATATAGTAGTGTGTATCTGTTAATCCCAAACTCCTAATTTATCCCTCTTCCCCCCGCTGCAAATTTTTTTTGTTTTTTGATTGAGTGTAGTATGAGGTAAGATTGAGGTTTTTGTTGTTTTTTGCATATGGGTATCCAGTTATTCCAGGACCATTTGTTGAAAAAGAATTATTTCTCCACCTTTGTCAAGAATCAGTTATGTGGGTTTATTTCTGGTCTCTCTATTCTTTTACATTGATCTAAATTTATAGCCTTTGGTCAAATCTGTATTGCCTGGATTGTTGCAGCTTTATAATAAGTCTTAAAATCAGATGGTATGTCCTCCAACTGTGTTCTTTTTCAAATTCATTTGGTTACCTAGGACCTTTGGATTTCTATGTAAATTTAGAATTAGCTTGTCAGTTTCTCTAAAAAGCTTACTGGGGCTTACATTGACATTCCATTAAATGTATAGATTAATTTGGAAAGATTTGAGTCTTCCATCCCATGACCATGATATATCACTCCATTTATTTAGGTTTTTTTATACTTACTCTCAGAATGTTTTATACTTTTCAAATCGGAGCTAGTTCATGCACATATTTTGTTAAATTTATTAAAAATATTTCATGTTTTTGGAATCAATTAAAATGGAATTTATAAAATTTTAGTTTCTAATGTTTGTTACTAGTTTGTAGAGGTACAGTGATTTTTATGTATTGACTTTACATGCTACAACCCTGATAGCCTTGGCTTGTTAGTCCTACTAGCTTTTTGGTAGATTGCTTAAGATTTCCTACATATGTGATAATGTTTGCAAATAAAGACTGTTTTATGTCATCTTTTCCAATCTGTATGCCTTTCATTTCTTTTTCATGGTTTATTATATGCTTCAGACCTTCTGAGCAATATTGATTACAAGTGGTGAGAGTGGATATACTTTCTTTGTTCCTAATATCAGGAAGAAAGCATTCCATCTTATCATTCTGTTACCTATAAGTTTATTATAGATACCATTTATCAGGTTGCAGAGGTTTCATTTTATTCCTAATTTGCCAGGAGTTTGTATTATGAATTACTGTTGAATTTTGTCAAATATTTTTTTGTGTCTATTGAAATGATCATATGGTTTTACTTTTTTAATATGTCATCATGGTACAGTGATTTTTAAAATAAAAAACCAACTTGGCATTTCTGTGATAAACCCCACTTAATCATAGTATATCATATTATTCTTTCTTATATACTAATGAGTTTTGGTTGGATATTTTAGAAATTATTTTCATAAATGTTCATGAGGCATATTAGTCTGTAGCTTTCTTTTCCTGTGATGTCTTGGCCTAGTTTTGGTATCAGAGTAATTATGGCATTATAAAATGAGTTCTGAAATATTTCTTTCCAATTTTTCCTTTTTTCTGAAAGATTACTTGTAAGATTGGTATAATTTTATCCTTAACTGGGCTATTTTTTCTTTCAGTTTTATTGAGATATAATTGACATACAGCACTGTATAAGTTTAAGGTGTACAGCACAATCATTAGACTTAATACATCATGAAATGATTAGCACAATAAGTTTAGTGGACATTCATGATCTCATGTAGATACAAAGTTAAAGTAATAGAAAAAAAAATTTTTCCTTGTGATGAGAACTCGTAGGATTTACTCTCTTAACAATTTTCATATATAACATACAGCAATGTTGATTTTATTTATCATGTTGTAAGTTACATCCCCAGTACTTATTTATCTTATAACTAGAAGTTTGAAGCTTTTGACTGCCTTCATCTAATTCCCCCTACCCCTACTCTCCACCTCTGGTAACCACAAATCTAACACTAAGTGTTTAATTCTTGTGACATGAAAGTAATGAGGTGTGAGTTTACAACTGGTTGGTAGGGAATATGGCCATTTTAGAGGTGCAGTACCTGAGAAAATCTTAGTAAAGAAAAAACCAAATCTCTGATTTTTTAATATAATCATACATAACCTAAATTTTATGGATATCAGAGGTGGTGTAGTAGATGGAGAATGATTTTGGAATCAGAAAGACTATTAAAAGTACCTACTTCCCATTGACTATCTAGATAAGTATTTTAGCCTATCTAACTGTACCTTAGGAAGACATAGTTATTGCCCCACCTCATAGACTTGTTTTAAGGAGAAAAGAATATAAAAACATCCTACCATAAATATCCTAGTATATGGTAGGATTCTGACTAGAATTTTTTTCTTTCTTACAGAAGAGGATAAATATAATATTTATTCTCCTTTGCTCTTCAAGTATTTCCTGGCAGAAGGAATTGTCACTGGACATACTTTGTTAGTTGCATCTGCAAAGGAAGACCCTGCTGACATTTTACAGGTATAGAGTATACTAATTCAATATTGCATTTTAAATATTTCACAAAAAATATTGTTTATATATATGTAAATAAGATATGTATTTGTATGTGTACAAACTATATTTAAATACATTAATGGGACCACACATGTATTTTTTTCTCTTAAAGAGAAGTATCAAATTTATTTGAACATATAATCTCATTTTAAAATTAGTTCTTGGACAGTTTTTTTAACTTAAAATTTATGTCACAGTGAAGAAATATTAATAAGCTATTTAAAACTGACAGTAAACAAAATTACTATTAAGTAATGATTTGAGCACTTTATAAACTATTAAAAAATCTAGGTAAAGAAAAACAACTGCAGAATATTGTCAGATATTATATTACCAGTATTCCAAAGGTGTAAGTCAGAAGAAAGATAGAGAAATTAGAAGTACTCATTTATTAAAATTATTTTGCTTTGAGAATGCCAGAAAGTATTCCCTTCCAAGAAATAAGCAATAATACTAAAATATGTGCTTGAAATAGTATATCTTTTTTATGCCAAACCATAGTTTTCACCTCAGAGAAGACAATTCTGACTTTTAGAATGCTTCATTTCTTTGTACAGAACAGGAACTCACTTTTAAGCCATTATTTGATTAGATTCATAATCTAAAGTCATTTTCTCTCAGAGGATGTTTTCATTTCACTGTATAGTTTGCAAAATGACAAATGACTAAGTCATTTATAAAAAATTTGTAGAATAATAAATACTAATTTACAATAACTATCAACAGATACCAACAAATTTCTACACCCACACATAAAAATTACTATAATACTGAGGTCAGAACTAACATGATTCTTTCATATGGGTCAGACTTTGTTTATTAAATTTAAAAAAGTCCAAAAAGAAAAGCTTTGTATAATTTTCCAAATGATTTCCTTCTGGTTGAAGAGCCTGTTTTCCTTTATTCTTATTTCTGCTATTAATCTTTTGTAATATTTTCTTGATGTTTTTGTTTTTTCTTTTGTTCCTTTTCCCTGGCCTTAATCATTTTGGTCAGTTTCTGAACAGTACTGTACTTGCTAGAAGCAGTGGAGTAAAGGCCAAAATCATTGTTGTAAAGAAGCTATATAGGTTCTTCACAGCCTATTCCACAGCATACCGAGCCTAAGATTTTTTATCAAACATCTTTATAGCCATATAGGAAATGTTCGCCAAGCCATAGGCAGGAAGGCCTATATATGCTTTTTTAAATAAAGTGTTTTATTTTTCCTTCTTCCCTCCTCCAACCTAGGTAACTGATGTTAAAGCCTATACTATACTTCCACATTTTGCCTTAGAGAACTACATTTTTTTATTTGAAAACTAATCCCTGAGGCTTTTCTTAGGTACCTTGATCTGTACAAGTTAGTACTAAAAAAATTTCAGTGTACTTTACATGTCCTTCTTTGGATTATGTGAAGGATTTTGAAATTATAAAAGAAATATTATCTTTTCATCAGGGTTTCTTAAAATAGCTAGTCATATATGCAAGTAATTAGATTCTGCAAACCTTTATTCATAGAGCAGTTTTATAATGTAGTAGAAAAATATAAAACTAGAGTCAAAAAACATAGACTCTGATTAAATTTGTCCTTATGACCAAAATAGATTAATAAGGACCAGACTAGTCATCATGCCTGAAACAACTAAAAAACAGGACAAAATATATGAAACAACTGTCTTCAAAACTTTGATCATCACACAATAAAGGACAGTGATTCCTGAGTTATGCAAAATAAACAAGGTAAGTCCTATAACTTCCCTAGCCTCCTGCATGCAAAGTGTCCAGGCCATAGTGCAGGGAGGAGGAACCCAGGATAAGACAATCTTAGGAGACAGAGCTAGGAATGTGGAATTACAACCTTGTTATTGTCTTCATCTGGAGCCAAGTATGGTTTAAGGCGATATGTATGGGTGCCAAGTAAGCAAGGGGTGGACTTGTGAAAGTTAATTCTATGTGTCAATTTGACCAAGCCACAGGGTGCCCAGAAATTTGATCAGACATTATTCTGAGTGTTTCTGTGAGGGTATTTTTGGGTGAAATTAACATTTAAATTGGTAGACTGAGTAAAGCAGATTGCCCTCTCTAATGTGGGTGGGTCTCATCCAGTCAGTTGAAGGCCTAAATAGAACAAAATGGCTAACCCTCCCCTGTATAAGAAAGAATTCTTCCTACTGGACTGCCTTTGAACTTGGGCATCAACTTTTTCTTGCCCTTGGATTCAAACTGAAACATCAGCTCTTCCTGAGTCTCAAGTCTGCTATCCTTTGGATTAGAATTACACCATTAGTTTTCCATTTGGACAAAAACTACACCATCAGCCAGCTCTCCTGAGTTTCCAGCTAGCTTGCTGTGCATATCTGGGGACCTGTCAGCCTCCATAATCATATGAGCCAATTCCTTATAGTAAATTTTATTAGAGGGAGATGTATGTATATGTGTACATATATTTATGTATATGTGTGTGTGTGTATATACACACACACACAGACACACATCCTGTTCATACAATTTCTCTAGAGAACTCTGACGAATACAATTTTACTGAAAATACAAAGATTACATTTAAAACCAAAGAAGGCATTTCACATTTATTTATTAACCTACATTGAACAATTATCACTCACATCCTATATCTTGGCCAGTTTTCCAGATAGTAAAGTACAGTGATCTTCCCACCTTTTTTGCACTCATACTTCTAAAAATATTTTCTTTAATTATGTATCCTCTTGTATACTAAGTTATGTAAAAATTTTCATTATGAGATTATTTAGTTGCAAAGATGTTATTGTAAATATTGCCTTTTTTAGTTGAAGACTTTTACGTCAGTCTTATAAGTGTATCCAACTCAATCTGAATAATAGCAATTTGATGTCAGTACCATTATTTTTAGAAGTATATACATAAGCAAGCTCTTCTTTAACAGCTGGAAATTTTACATCAATCATTTTTTCCTTGAATTCATATTTTCTATTTCACTCACTCCTCATGGAGTTTTGTCAGAATGTAGTACATTTTATGTTCAACATTTTTATTAATAACCTTATGATAGTTTTTCTGTAACTTCATATTTAAATTTATTTTAAACTTTTTGTCTCAAAAGACTATAAGTGTTAAACACATTTCTTCTTATTTCAGTCGCCATTACAATTATTGTTGCATACAGTGTATCAATAGACATAAAAATGTTCACACTACATTGCTTCATTAGGACATATTGCGTGAATATTGCTAGAATGGGACGGGATTCAGCATCAACTCTATTCATATTTTTTCACTTTTGCAGATGTGAGCTGTTCATACTTAAATAAATAGGGAGAGTTGTGTTATTGTAATGTCCCTCAAATTATTTTTTCACTTTTTCTGAGTAATACACAAAAAGAAATCACACGGTATCTATCAACATAAATTACTTTAAATTATTTGTCTAGTCTATTAGGTCCACCTAAAATTTTGCTGAAAACAATGAAAAAAGGATAATTTCCCCAGTCATTAGAACATTCACATTTTCTATACCAAATAGATATTTTAAGTTGTCTTTTTGTTTGGTACTGCAGAGATGTTTATTCCTGGGACAATGAGAAGTAAACCTTTCACTCGTAAAGTGAGAAAGGTTGATTTGGAAGGGGATTGGAAAAGGGGAACTTGCACTTCTATCACTGGCACATTCTCTAAGAGGGCATTTTTCACTAGAGTATTTGTTAAAGTTGAAGATCAAAGAATTGATTTCCTTAAAACTCTCATGATCATGTACCTCTTTCAAAGTCTTCATTTAACCCAGGTTTAAAGACTCCCAGTTTTTGACAGTTAAAAGGGGTGGAAACAAGTCATCTTACCTGATCCAGATCAGCTTTTCTAAGTTTAGACTACCATATGCCCAATATGATTAAATTCAAATATTGATGTAGCCCAGTGAACCTGTATTTAGTCATCCCCAATATACACTAATCTATTCTAGTTAGTATAATGCTAATTATCATTTATTTCACGTCAATATGAAAAAAAGTATATTATGTTTAGATTTCAAAAATGTAGGAATAACTTTTAAGTTACTGCTGCTCTTTAAAATATCTAAATGAAGGTTATCTCAGGCAAAATAATTAAATCAGCATATTGGACTTAAAATTTCTTTTATGAAAATTATTCCTCTGTAATGTCACATTCCATGTAAATGCAGACTGTCTTATTAGAAGAAAAGAAACCATTAGTGATAATTTTCTGTTATGTTAAATAATATTTTAAAGATGATTATTTGAAATAAATTCTCATTGATCGATATATCTCTGGATTTTTTTCTTTATAAGAAGTACTGTTGGTTTCAGTGTTGACAGATATTTTACTTGGCTTTCCCATATTTGAATTTTCACTATTACTGAGATGCAGTTTATAACAACATGCTAATTAATCTCCTGGAACTTAAATTCATCTTATATTTCAAGGGAAATAAATGTTAAAATGGTATGACCATTTATTTTTAATGTCTTAAAAGTTTCTCTTGCTCTAGCCTAGCATAGGTGTTTTTAACTGAAGAATGTATTCTATTTTACTTTTTCTTGTGCACTTAGAATGTATTATCAAAGACATTATAATTACTCCACAAAAACCTAATCGTCTTAAGCATTAGATTTACTTAATATAACATTGCAGATTTGATGCTGCATTTTCAAAGTTATCTCATTCTTCTATTTATAATGAGTAGCCTAGAACAAGTTGTTTTTATTTGAATAGCAAGTTTGTTTTACATGACAATTGAATATTTATCAATAACGTACTCAGTGAAGTTAAATATTAAATTAATTATAAATTTGAGTGTGTGATCCTCAGGAAAAATTTATCTTCTTTGATTTTAATGCCATTATTTGCTTTTAACTAAAATCACTTGTATAGATGAGTAATGAAATTGTTAAAGGCTGTATATGCTAAATAACATGCACACATAACATTTCCCTACATTAAAAAATTTATTTAGTGATTAATTTTTAAACTATTTCAATTTTGATTATGTTCTTGTATTTCATGCACCTCTACTCTGAAGATATATCTAGTTTTTGAGTTAATAGGATCTTCACTCATCAGTAATGTTTCTTTTCTTTTTTTAAAAAATAATTTTAAAAACGTTCATTTGATGGGGAAATACTGCTTTGTTGCACATTTCTTTGTTTACAGCAAAGCAGAATATTTTCCCCTATGGTTGTTAGCCTTCTGCATTTTTCTTGTTTTTCATAGTAGGTTTTTGTCTCTGTCCATTTTTTTTCTCATTGCTCTGTATGAGCTCTTTACATATTATAGTTAATGTCCCTGGATCATATACAAGGATCTTTGTTTTGCACATTCTCAGGATCTAAGTCCCTGAAGTTACAAGGTTGCACTGGAAAACCAAATTTGCCAAAACATAAAAATAGCCCTCCTATAAATTTTGGGCTGCCCTCCTAAAAATTTTGCCCCTCTGCCCACATCCCTCACATGTAACACTAGTGTATTTTTTCACCCTTCATCATTAGATTTGTGGGTTGATCTGTTCCTGTTAGCCATATGTTAAATATTCTTGAGTATAATGCAAACAATTTCAAAATTTGCCAAAGATGCAAAATTTCCTGAGGTTGATCAAAGTGACTGGAGAATTGCTTGAATCCCATGCAAGGCTACTGGCTAATGAGAATGTAGAAGGATTCAGCCAGTTAAGAAAGCAATGTTTCTTAAATTCTTAATCTTATCATCTTATATTCCTTACATGTTTAATATGTAACAGTAAAACAATATTTGACTTAAAAGAATAATATGCCATTCTCATTTTTCTATAAGGAAGTACAAAAAGTATTGTTTTTAATATATACAATATGTTTAATGTTTAGTGTTCACACATTTAAAACAGACTGGATGAGAAAATTACGGCTGATAAAAATTTCAGTTATGTATATTCTTCATAATACCAGTACATAGACAAAGTTTTTAACATCTCTGAGAAAAATGAACAAAATACTTTTGAAGTTTAAAGTGAGATGTTGAATACTAATATAGAGAAGTAGAATTTCTGCACCTATAAGAGTAGGTATAGATATTATGTATTTTCTACATAATGTTCAGTTGCGATTTCAGTGTGCCCAGCTCAGAGTTATACTGAAAACTTATTTGTATCAAACAGCCCAAAAATGAGTGACCAAAACCCAAGGCATTAACAGTGTTTAGAGATACAATGTAGGGAGAAAATGCTATAATTGCTTAGTTTTAATTTTATGATGTATGATTGGAGATTTCTGGAACCTATAACCAAGGCAAATATTGCTGGTACAAGAAAAGGGAAAAGACAATCTTATAGACCATAATTATCTTAAAACTGTGTATAACTAAAAGACAAGTAAAGGATAAAAAGCCCATCAGCTGCCTAAAATATATTATATAACCACCCAGCAATTTATCCATCATCCTTTGAAAACATTCATGCCTATTGTAGTCAGAGCTTCAGGAAGTCAGCATTAAGATGTAACGCTGAAAAGTTACACCCCTTAGAAAATCCTATAGAACAATATACATGATGTTGTTAAAGCTTTTAAAAAAACATATGGTAAGTATTTTTCAGTTAACTTTTTTATCTAAAAGAATTTTCTTGATCATCTCAAATATAGTGATGGCTATTCTCTATGAAAACTTTCTATGGAATGTTTTCTAATATAGCAAAATTACATTTTTATGTTAAAATATTTAAACATTTATCAGTAGATCAGCTGATTTTTTTATGAAATAAAAAATTATATACACACATGCACACCCAAACATTTCTTAAGAACTTGAAAATGCTAAGATTTCTCTATTATTTATATCCTTTTCATAATTTTTAACAATATGATGGTATGTGTTAATACATATAGAATTAAAGAAAGTAAAATTTCAGAAGTAAATTTAAATGCTGTTTCATAATATGCTAAAGTCAGTTTCAAAAACTTAATTTGAATATTTTTTAGTGATGACATGCCAGGTAGGTAATATTCATTCAGGAAGAGATATCTAATATCTAGAGCAAAGGGTTAATTCTTGACTTGTTGCATTAACTTTTTGACTTATCTGTTGTATACACTATGCACTGTCTAACATCAGCCACAGTTAGAACAAAGTGGGAGGTTAGAATGCTTTTAAGGAGCTTCAAAGTTGTATTTTTTAGTGTGTACCCAGGATAGGTACCTGGTTACCAGCAGGGGTGTCCCAACTACCTTGATGTTTATTAAAGGCTTACAGCATATAATATTTTTTAACATCAAACATATTGGTAAATAAATAGTTCAAATTTAAAATCAATTACGGTGAAATTTCCCATATTTACTATTGAGAAAATCTTTCACATTGAAAATGAATTACTTTACAATAATCTATGTCATGGAATGAGTTTCAATTCATTGAAAATAAACCATATGATATTTGATGAATTAATATAGTAATAAGATACTCAGTAACAAAGTAATGAAGTATGAATATTTAGTCTAACATCTTCAGAATTCTTTTTCACGGACTTTAAATCCATAAGTAAAAGTTAAAAGTGTATCTTAATAATTTGAAAGCATTATTTTAAATCCCAAAGTATCAGCCTCTTACCCAAATATTGAACTCATTTGTTAAGATCTTATTCACTGTACCTTGTATCTTTTCCTTTATTTGATTCCTTGGTTTTAATTGAGATCAGAGATATTGATTTAGAGTTAGATAAAGCAGTATTATTTGCTAACAATGTAAAGTTTGAGTTACTGTTAAAAAGGTTTCTTTTCCTTCTGTCAGTTTGGTGTCAAGATTAAGTCTGTTTGCCATCCATCTGTTATTTACTGATCATGGAACAAGAATTAGAAATCTAGTGAGTGGTCAGTTTGCTCTTAGTACACTGTAGTACAGTCTGGTCTTTCTGAGTACATAGAATACAAAAATGTCTCGGATCCAGCCCATGTTTTTTTTTTCAGTGACAAAAATTGAAACAGCTATAAAAATGAAGTTAAAGAAACATCCCTTGGTTGGCCAAATATATCACTGAACATTTTAAAAATTATGTTCATCTCCAAAGTTGTAGTTTTATGATTCAGAACAAAAGTAATACAACACGCTATAAATAATTAAAAATTATTTTCTGGCCCTTCTATGTTCCACTTTGCATGCTTTATGCATACTCAACACCTTATACATTACACATTTTCCCACACATTTTTACTTTTTCTAGCCTATATAATATTTAATGTACATCCTATCAAAACTATTTTATCACTGTGTATCTTTTGTCCATAATATAAATACAAATATTAAAAGGTCTTTGAAGGCAGAGCTGTAATCAGAATATGTTCCCTTCACTTCTTTGTCAACATTTTATTTGTTCAGAAAATTATCAGGCTATCTATAAGCTTTTCAGTGCTAGTTGAGCCAGAAATTTGCTGTTTGACCCTAGGATTCCCCTCTTTTTTTCCCTCCCTAGCTACTTGTGAGAGCTTATTTAAAATTCTGAGTTCTCCCCTGGCAGCCACAGTTAGAGTTTCTTTGGCAAATTAAAAAGACTAAGAAAAAACATGCAAAAGCTCAGTACTGTTTCCAGTGACCTACATTTGTAGCCAGCTTTTAAAAGATGGTATGTGCCTTATTTTCCAATGAGGAAATGAAAGATAAGATAAAAATATAAAGGAAAATAAACCCACCTCTCTGTCACTACCTAATGAGAAATTTTTGATATAACACTAAAATAAACACACATTTGGCATTGATGTTTGTGCATCAGTCAACAAAAAAAAGGAATTTTGCATGCAGAAAAGTGGCCTAAGTTATATAGCAAAATGCCACAATGTGTAATAGGATATTTATCCTTAAGAAGATGAAATATACTTCGAATCTGAGCTTAGATTTTAATTTCTGTGTTGCTGCTTAACTAGCTACAGGACCTTGCACAAGTCCCTTAGCCTTTCATATTAAGATAGGGATGATATCCTGCCTACCTTATTCCGGAGTTCCAAATTAAAAATGAAATATCTGGGGTTTTGCTTTCTAAATCTTAAGACACCTATTCCAGCCCTCACATTTACTTTAAAAATTTTATTTTGAACCCATAAAAAAATGAATGGTTGTGAATACTTGATGGTTTTGCTATAGGCAAAAGAAATATTTAAATCTTAGAACTATTATTAGTTTTATCATTCTTAGAAAAGAAGCCACATAAAGTCAGCATTGGGAATATTAGAAATAGGGTTCATTTTTCTTTTGAATACTTTTTTCTGAAAAAGTATTCAGAAAAAGTATTCAATCCTTTTGGGGGTGGATAAATGACTTCAAAATTTGAAAACCAGAGCCATTAAAACTAAAAGAAAATCAGCCTCCCAAATTAACATGTTGTCCCATTTAATGAAACATTAAAGGATACCTTGGAAGGAGAAAGGCTGTATGCTATCAAGGATCATAAATTAAATAGACAGTCTGTGAAGATTTATTATGTACAAAAGGATAACTCTACTGTTGAAAACCCCCAAAATATAGGGCTATTTCTCCAGCTAGTGTTGGGATGATTCTTTCAGTGTTTCTTTTCTAATTTAAGTTTTGTTCACCAGAAACTGACAGGCAGTTGCAGAAAAGGGCCTTAGTTCCTCACATCCATCTTTTCACATTATGGTATATTAACGAAATCAGAGGCATTTGAAACGTGCTTATTGTTTTTGTAAAATATTCTCACTACAGTTTGTGTGTGCATACATGTGAGTCTGCAAGTCTGTGCTAGATTTCAGAAACATGGTAGAGAGTATTAAAATGAAGACTTAAATTGGAAGTAGAAAACAGATCTGAAACTATGAAGTGAAGCTTCTTACCTTGCATCTCTTAAAACAGACTGTAACATACAGGGTGCTTAGAATTAAAGAAAACCTATTTTATGCTTTTACCCAGTTACCTCTACTTCTCAGTAGTCAATGAACAAAAAGAGAATGAGTTCTACTCTACTAACACCAAATATACTACAGAAAATACTTTTCAAATTTAATAAAAATAAAGTGATATCCAGTTTCATTTAGTACCCCACAATATCCTAAGGATTTTTGTTTGTGACACTTTCCATAAGCTGGGTTTATTCTGGAAAAAAAAAAAAAAAATGACCTCAAACAAATAAAACCAGTCACTTGTTGTGTGCTCCTGAGTTAGGAATTTAACTGATTAGGACCCCTTAAATGAAGGTAATGCCTGATTTCATTCCTAATTGAGATTTCTTTGACAATAGATATCCATGAAATTTTAGAATACTTCTTTTCCAACAGTGTAAAGATTTAGTAAATAATTATAAGATTATTGTCACTTTCTTAACTTTTAAAATAATTATATTTAGAAATGTTTTGGTTACATCGGTTTTTAGAAATTAGTTTAGTTTATATTCAATTAAGAGACTTAATACTTAAAGGAATTTTGTAGGAATTCTTTGCCAACATAAGAATCCTTTTATAACTTATTATTGCATAACTTGTTTGCTTAATGTAGATTTTCATATGTCATATTTTCTTAAAACAGTTTAATATACACCCTTATACAGTAAACATTTACTAAAAGGAGTTATTACATATAATCTCACTAATAACTAAACCTGTTAATACCAGTGAGTAAGTGGAAAGTTTAGTCTACTTTTTAAAACAATTCACAAAATGTTTTGTAATCAAGATATGTCCTATTATAAGGACATTGTTCGCCATTCACTATTCTTTCTATAACTAGGGACATAATATATATAAAAATATACATATATACACATATACGTGTGTGTATGTATACACACACATACATAATACATATACACACACAGAAGTTCACATTTTTAACAATAGTAGTTACCTAATTAGTAGCTCTCTTCACTTTAACTTGTATTATCTGAGTATGAGTTTTATTGGTTGTGCAGTCAGAGCCAGATTAAACATTGACATCATTGAATATAAGAACTTTACTTTGTAAAAAAACCTAGAAAGGAAAACTCCAATTTTTATGGATAAAAGTATTAATAGATTCCAACAGTGCATTCTTGCCTCTCTATAAGTAAGAACATGGTATTTTTATTTTAAGCTTTCTTCTTAAGAAGTCAGTTTGAAGTAAAGAGACTGTTTTGAAGGAATATGTAATATAGCTCTTAGGTTTTGATTTATAAAATCATAAATTCTGTATCTAAGTTGATCTATTGAGGAAAATTGATAAAATTAATATAGACCTCATGGAGACTTGTTCTTAACAGCTTGACAGTTTTGATTTTTTTTTATATATGTGAGAAAATAATTACAGAAGCTAATATCAGAATGCCAAGACACTCAGTGCATTTCCGCTTAAACTCCTTTTAAGTCAATGCCATCAATAGACAGTACTGAAACCTGTGGCTGCTTTGGTCAAGACTAGGAGTGCTGTTTATGGTGTTAGCATTGCATATTGCTAGATAAGGAATGTAAATTTGCCTGTACCTCATTTTCCCATTCTCACTACTAGATTGCAGTAGAACTCAGAGGTTAATACATGTCTAAATTGCTTTGAGATCCTTCTATGACTGGTGCTCTTAAAAATGTGATGGTTTAGAATGTAATGTTTTAAAATAATTAAATTATATTTGCATTTAATTGAAGATATTATTATTATTATTAAACTTAATGCAACGCTTTCTCTTCATTTCTGAATACTTCTAGTGCAGACTTCCATTTCCTTTTCTTCATGTATCCTGCTCCTTCCCTCTATCTTAGTCAAGAAAATTGAAAGAGAGGTTTGTCCAGCCTTCTCAACACATTTCTGGTTTACATTTTAAGGAGAAACGTGATTTGCTTGCCATATTACAAGCATCAGTTTTGTCAGTTGCTTAACTTGGGAGTTTAGTTAAAATAATTTTTGTATACTGATGAGAAAGTGTTTTTCACCATCCTTCTTGTAATAGCAGTAATTTTTCTATCTTTATATTCAAGAAAAAATATCTGAAATTGTACTAAGATGTCCCCTAATCTGTACCGCATTTGGTTTAAAACAAGATAATTCACTCATTACTAATCTTAAAATCTATGAGTTTTAAAAACATGTAACATCAACTACACCCCAGGACCTTCTAACTTACTCCCTGCAGTCTACATTTCTGAATGCTTTCAACAATTAAAGTCACTCCTCCCCCCATACTTTTGAATAGTTAAATGAAGATAATGTGGAGAACATACCTTTACTAAATAAATATTCAGGTTAAATATTTGGACCGTGTTTGTATTCAAATTATGATAATCAGTAATATCTTTGGATTTGTTTCTCTTTCCAACTTTCAGAAAATAAGTGTTCCCTCCAAAAACCCTCATAAATCAACAAAGTAATATACTTACTGATACAGTATAATATACTTACCAATACATGCATAATGCTTAAGTAGTATTAATTATACAGTTACCAAAACCTGCAAGGATCAAAAGATTTTATTTTTAAGAAGGATTTCTCATGCTGCATGGATTATGTTGCTACATAATAGCTCAGTAGTACTTCTGCTGAATTGTAAAATAGCTTAGAGAGGAATATGATGCCCATAGTTGGTGTAATGCATTGGTAATTAAGAGGGTGGGAGGTTAAGCTTCATTAACTGCTGAGGGATTGTATCTTGGGTTTTATTATGCCCTAGAGAACATAAAAAGTGAGAAGGGTCAAACTGTTGGAATCAGATTTTGCTTGTGCATCTGCCAAAACAAAGACCACAAAATAATAAAGCAGTAAGCACAGAATGACATGAGTTGAAAAGGGAAGAAATATATCTACAGCATCTTATGGATAAGGATAAGTGTTTCTGGTGAAAAAAATAAAACTTAAATACTGGAGTATACTTTGGTATTGAAAGTTTGTAATAATTTCGTTTCATAAAGCTTTTTAAAAAAGTCGAATAAATAGTTGTTTTTGTCCAAAGGTATTGCCAATTTCTTTATTCTTGTTAATTTTCTAACTTGATGTATTTGATTAAAAGAGAGATACTTTATACTTTCCATACTATCTTCTGTGGGGAACTTATGATGCCTGCTTTTTATTTTTATTTATTTATGATCCTTGTTACCAAATGTATGGGAACTGTAAGCACCGCATTGCAGAAAAGAACAAAAAATCTGATGTATATTCTTCCTCTTAGGAAACAAGGATATAACAACCATATTTGATGTGTTCTATTGGTACACTGGGTTAGAAATCAAGATGGGGGATTTTCGAAAGTATGAGGGAGGATGCTGATCTGTGATTGACGGCTGTAATAGTTGATTATTAAAGAGCTTATTCTTAGCATTCTCTCAAAATAGACATTTTATCAAAACATCAATTAAATTCTTTGTTTGATTAGATACAGGCATTGCAACAAATGGTAGAGATTACAGATACAGTGGTCATCTCTGATAGGGTCAATGATTCACCGTGAGCAGGGTAGGTGATGGCATACTTCAAAAATTTTAGGGCTTACAAATTTAACAACATATTGATTACAAACTCTTACAGAAATTTCTGAATATTAGAAGACAAAAGTACCAGAATTTTTTTTTCCCCAAAATGTCATTTCTTGGTATATCTAATCATTCATTTTCACTTGAAGAGAACAGGAAAATGGATTTCATTTCTTACATTCCCTCCATTCCTCAGTATCATGTCACATTTTTAGTTCCTTCCTTTTCTTCATGTTTAGTCCTTAACTTTCTTGTTCTGCTTTTTATTCTCTTCGCAGCAAGTCTTTTTTCCCACCAGTTTTATTGAGATGTAATTGACATATAACGTATTATTTTAAGGTGTACAACATAATGTTTGGGTATATGTATATATTGTGGAATAACTACCACAATAAGTTTAGTTAACATCCATCACCTCACAGTTACAGTTTTTTTCTTGTGATGAGAACTTTTAAGATCTACTCTCAGCAACTTTCGAATATACGATACAGTATTGTTAACTATAGTCACCATGCTGTACCTTTATCATGTACAGAAATTGTTTATCTTATAACTGGAAGTTTGTACCTTTTGACCACCATTGCCCATTTCCCTGCTTCTGGCAACCACCAATCTATTCTCTGTTTTTATGAGGTCAGATTTTTTAGATCCCACATATAAATGAGCTCATATAGCATTTATCTTTCTTTATCTGACTTATTTCAGTTAGCATGATGCCCTCAAGTCCATCATGTTGTCACAAATGGGAGGATTTCCTTTCATTTTTTTTTTTATGGCTGAATAATATTATATATCTAAAACATTTTCTTCATTCATCTTTTGATGGATACTTAAGTTGTTTCTATGTCTTGACTATTATAAAAAATGCTACAGTGACATGTGGCTACAGATATCTCTTTGATATAATGATTTCATTTCCTTCAGATATATACCCAGAAGTGAAATTGCTGGATCATATGGTAGTTCTATATTTAATTTTTTGAGGAACTTCCATTACCGTTTTCCATAGTGGCTGCACCAATTTACATTTCCACCAACAGTGTACAAGGGTTCCCTTTTCTCCACATCCTTGCCAAAACTTGTTATCTCTTATCTTTTTTATGACAGCCATCTAACAGTTATATAAAATAAAATACATTAAAAAAATTTTATGCTTGATAAACAATATATATGTCTTCATTGTATTAAAAAGTGTTACCATTTTTTATTTTTACACTTTCTACCTCTTTATTCCTTTTTTATACTGCTGAATTATATCTTCAAATAATTTTTTCAGAAAAGGTTTGTGGTAGGTAAGCTTTTGAAACACTATATACCTTTTAAAAAATATTTTGCACTTATGGTTAATAGGCAGTTTTCCTGGATGGAGAACTCTGGGTTTAATATCAGATTTCCTCGTATTTTGAAGACATTTTTTCCTTGTCTTTTAAAATCCAGTGTTGCTGACATATCTAATGCTAATCTATTTCTTGGCCCCTAGTAACCTCTAATCTGCTTACCATCTTTATAGTTTGCTTTTTGTAGAATTTTACATATGTGGAATCATGCAGTATATAATATTTTGTATCTGGCTTCTTTCACTTAACATAATGCTTTTTAGGTTAACCATATTCCTATATATATCAGTAGAGTTTCTTTCTTTAACTGATTTTTTTAGCCATTTACCAGTTGATGGACACTTGGGTTTCCACTTTTGACTATTAAATGAAGTTGTGTGAACATCCACGTACATGTCTTTGTATGGACATGTTTTTATTTCTCTTTAGCAAATACCTAAGAAGATAATTGCTGGATCATATTGAAAGTGTTCACTTTTTAGAGAAATTTCCAGACTCTGCTCTAAAGTACCTGTGCAATTTTGCATTCTCACCAGCAGTGTATAAGAATTCCAGTTGCCTGCTTTCTTTTTAACATTTGGTGTGACCATTTTTTGAATTTTATTTTAACAATTCTCGTGCGCACATTGTCCACTTTGTAAGAGAATAGTATGAAAGAAGGTTCAAAGTACAATCATATCTTCTTTCTGAGATATTTAAGGGTTAACTGAGAGGTCTATGGGTGCATGCTGCCCTGAGCCAGGAGAGGGAATTAACTAGTCTTCAATGACTGAGGAAATAATTGTAGAGAAAGTAAGGAGGAGGCAGAGCTGAGAGAAAGGGAGAAAAGAAGAATGAAAGACAATAACCTGACTTATTATGTACTTTGAGTTTGACATGCAGTCGAACATTCAGGTAGAATATTCAGAAGGCAGTTAAAAATCTAGGCCCAGAAATTGCAGAATGATTGGAAACAGAAATTTGTTAGCGATCATTTATTTCACCCTCAAACATTTATTGAATGCTTATTGTGTGCCAGATACTGTGTTATGGACTGAATGTTTGTGTCCCCCCCTAAAATACATGTTCTTCTTGCATGCAAAATACATTTAGTTCAACCCAAAAACCAATAGTGAACCTGTGAAACCAGGCAAGTTATGTGCTTCCATAATACAGTGGTGGGACAGGCATAGGAGAAACATTCCAAATCCAAGGGAGAAATCAGAAAGAAGGAATGGTTGATGGATCCCAAGCAAGTCTAAAATTTAACAAAGCAAATTTCATTAGATCTTAAGGCCCAAGAATAAGTCTCTTTGGTTCAATCCTCTGCCCTCTAGGCCCACTGGGGTAGAAACATCATGCCCCTTCAGCTGGACGGGGCACCCTTGTAAACCGAGGTGGGGGCAGTCTTATCCCTCAGGCCTGTGCACTTCAGGCCTGTGGTGGGAGTGGCAGCCCTGATGATCTCTGAATCAGTTTTGGGGTCCTTATTCTCTTTTCTTTCTTTTTTTTTTTTAAGTTTTTTTGATGTGGACCATTTTAAAAGTCTTTATTGAATTTGTTACAATATTGCTTCTGTTTTATGTTTTGGTTTTTTTGGCCATGAGGCATGTGGGATCTTAGCTCCCCAACCAGGGATTGAACCTGCACCACCTGCATTGGGAGGCGAAGACTTAACCTCTGGACTGCCAGGGAAGTCCCTTTTCTTGAAGGATAGTGCATGTTTGAAACCAAATAGCTCTGTGATCTTGTCCTGTAAAGTCAAAGAATTCCTTAATTCCATCTTGCCTTCTGTAGTCCCTTTAGTTCAAACTGGCGGCCTCTCTACTGGTATAATCCCATCTCTATTCCTCGCTTCTGTGAGATAGCTGATTAAGCCTAAGAGTTGTACCCATGATCTCTTTATCAAATGATTATTCAGCCAAACCCTTAGTGTACTTTAAGAACAAGCTTTCTTATTTTTTGCAATATTGATAGGTTGAAAATGTTTCAAATCTTCAAGTTCTGGTTCCTTTTTGCTTATCAGTTTCTTTAATTTATCTCTTTCCTTTTGTATTTTACTATAAGCATTCAGGAGGAACCAAGCTGTTCAGAAATTTGTTTAGAAATCTCCTCAGCTAAATATTCAGTTTCATCACTCACAAGTTGTACCTTCCACAAAACAGTAGAACACAGTTCAGCCAAGTTTTTTGCCACTTCATAACAAGGATCACCTTTCCCCAGTTTCGAATAATATGTTCATTTCCTTATGAAACTTCAACAGAATCACACTTAACATCCATAATTGTAGCATGTACCTCAAAACTCATCAGCCTCTATCCATTACCCAGTTCCAAAGCCACATTTCTATTTTTACGTATTTGATACAGCAGCATACCACTTTTCAATACCAAAATCTTCATCACCTTGGGCTACCATAACAAAATATCAGACACTGGGTGGCTTAAACCACAGAAATTTATTTTCTCACAGTTCTGGAGGGTGGGAAGTCCAAGATTAAGGTGCATGCTGATTCAGTTTCTAGTGATAGCTCTTTTTCTGACTTGTAGCTGGCCACCTTTTCAGTGTGCTCACATGACTGCTCCTTTTTGCGTGTGTGGGGAGAGAGAGTGCTTGATCTCTAGTATATCTTCTTATAAGGACATTAATCCTATTGGATCATGGCCCCATCCTTATTACCTCATTTAACCTTAATTCCCTAAAGGCTTTATCTCCAAATACTATAATATTAAAGGGTTAGAGTTTCAACATAAGAATTTGCAAAGACATAAACATTCAGTCCATAGCAGGTGTTAATGATGAAAAGAGACTAAGACATAGTCCTTACCCTTAAGCATCTCAGAGTGGAATCACTGAAATTTGAGAAGTCTTTTTTATCTAAATAAAGACATATGAAGAATTTTTATATAGACTTTTTTTTTAAGTTGAGACTTCTAAAACACTACTCTAGGAATAATGCTGGCAACGCTAGCAATGATACAAAGTCACATGCTTTTTGTTGTGTTGAATTTTGTAGTGAATGCAATATGTACATTCAGTTTGCAAGGAAGAAACATTTGTAGTTAATAAAATGGAAGAGGAGAGATGGGGGGAGTGGGGTAGACTGCTATATCCTCTACTTCATTTCTTTCCTTTCATGTTGCAACTTCACTTCAGAGAGGGTCTTTTGGATTGGATAGTCATCATCATATATGGATATTCCCAAAAGAGCTTTCTTTGTCTCAAGCACCAATCACTCTTCTAATCTGATGGTTTTAATACAAAAACAGTACTTCATGGAATAAGAAATATTTAAGCTGTTTTTCCTTAGAAGAAAGATAGTATACCTAATTGGCCCTTTGAGACTCCATAACTCACTCAATACTGCAAAATAAATTGTTTTGAAATGCCTAACATTGGTGGGAGGTGTTCCTTTTAATATTGATATAAAAATGAGTTTGGGGTTGGTGGGGTGTGCATAGACCACCATCAGCTCTTTCTTATGGCACTTATTTGCCTTATTATTTCTGTATTGCTTTTTTTTTTTAAGTTTTTGTGTCTATTTATAGATAAAATATGAAGATTTAGTTCTCATTTAATACCACACATTCTCTTTATGTCTCTGTTTCTCCTTTCAGTATATTTAAGTTGTCTTCCCTGGTCAAGTCAGTTATTCAGTGTTTATGTTGTGTCAATTTATTCATTACAGTATTTAACATTCTATAATTATATTTGTATCCCCTTTTTTGGTACACCAATTATTTTTTCTGAAGTTAATCGTTGCCTCATTTTTTTCAACTGTATCAATTATTAGTTCATCTCCAAACTTTCCGCTAAAGCCCTGAAACTCCTCCCTAATGTGTTTAAGCATCATGTCCCTAGACTTCTCCATCTTCTTCTCCCAAATGGATTGCTTGCTCTCTAGGCTGTCTACATAGCTGTTATTCTGGTGCTTCCCTTCTTCATCCTAGCAGTTGCCTTTGAGAATGAATGGAAGTAGAGGGTAAGTGTGAGATGATAGAGTTGTTTTTTTTTTAAATTTTGTACGTCTGAAAAATTTACATTAGTTTGGTTGACTGTAGAACACTAGGCTAGAAATAACTTCCCTCTGTAAAGTCCAATGTTGCGTTTGCAAAGTTTGATGCCATTCATATTCCTGACCTGTCCCCACCCAACCCCTGGAAGCTTTTCAGATATTTTCTTTTGTCCCTCTTGTTCTAAAATGTCAGAATTATGTGCTTTGATGTAGGTCTATTTTCATTCACAGTTTGAGTACTCCATAGGATTTTAAATCTAAAATGTCATATTTTTCACTTCTGGAAATTTCTCTTAGATTCTTTCTTTGATATTTTCCTCTGCTGTATTTTCTATTTTTTCTGTCTGGAAGTGCTAAATCTAAAACTCTTAGAAGAAAACAAAGGTTTTCTTTGACCTTTGTTTTCTTTGACCTTTGTTTTCTTTGATCTTGGATTAGGCAACAGTTTCTTAAATATGACACCAAAAGTACAAGCAACAAAAGAAAAAAAACAATAAATTGGGCGTCATCAAAATTAAAGTTTTTGCATCAGAAGACACTGCTGATAACACATATATATGGAATCTAAAAAATAAATAAATAAATAGTCATGAAAAACCTAGGGGCAAGACAGGAATAAAGATGCAGACCTACTAGAGAATGGACTTGAGGACACAGGGAGGGGGAAGTGTAAGCTGGGACAAAGTGAGAGAGTGGTAGTGTATATATGGACATATATATACTACCAAATGTAAAATAGGTAGCTAGTGGGAAGCAGTTGCATGGCACAGGGAGATCAGCTCGGTGCTTTGTGACCAGCTAGAAGGGTGGGATAGGGAGGGTGGGAGGGAGGGAGACACAAAAGAGAAGAGATATGGGGATATATGTGTATGTATAACTGATTCACTTTGTTATAAAGCAGAAACTAACACACCATTGTAAAGCAATTATACTCCAATAAA
Source organism: Balaenoptera acutorostrata (assembly GCF_949987535.1). Lineage (NCBI taxonomy): Eukaryota > Metazoa > Chordata > Mammalia > Artiodactyla > Balaenopteridae > Balaenoptera > Balaenoptera acutorostrata. The sequence continues at coordinate 28,061,812 of NC_080072.1, read as the reverse complement.
AATGTTAAAAAAAAAAAAAGACACTGCTGAGAAAGTAAAAAAGACAAACCACAGAATGTGAGAAAATATCTGTAAATCATGATAAGGGTCTAATACCCAGAATAAATAAAGAACTCTCACAACTCAACAACATAAACAACCCAATTAAAAAATGGGCAAAGGACATATAGACATATTTCCAAGGAAGATATACAAATGGCCAAGACTAGCACATGAAAAGATACTCAACATCATTAGTCATTAGTGAAATGCAAATCAAAACCACAATAAGATACCACTTCACACCCACTAGGATAGCTATTTTTTAAAAAAGAAAAAGTGTTAGGATGTGAAAAAATTGGAACCTGCAAACATCGTTGGTAGGAATATGAAATGGTGCAGCCACTGTGGAAAACATTTTTGTAGTTCCTCAAAAAGTTGAACAGAGCTCCCCTATGACCCAGCAATTCTTCTCCTAGGTATATACCCAAGAGAACTGGAAATATATGTTCACAGAAAAACTCATGCATGAATATTCATAGCCACTTTAGTCTTAATAGCCAAAAAGTGGGAACAATCTAAATGTCTACCAGTTGATGAATGGATAAACAAATGTGACATATCCATACAATGGAATATTATTGAGTCATAAAACAGAATGAAATATTCATACATGCTACAACACAGATGCACCTTGAAAACACCATGCTAAGTGAAAGAAACCAGACACAAAAGGCCATGTGTTATATAATTCTGTTTATATGAAATGTCCAGAATAGACTAAACCATAGGGACAGAAAGTAGATTAATGATTGCCAGGGACTAGGAGAAGGGGGAATGGGGAGTGACTGCTTAGTGAGTATGCGGTTTCTTTTGGGAGTGATGAAAATGTTCTGAAAGTAGAAAGTGGTAATATTTGCATAACTCTGAATATACTAAAAATCACTGAACTGTGTACTTTAAAATGCTTAAAATGATGAATTTTGTTTTATGTGAATTTTATTTCAATTAAAGATACATATCTATATACATGTATATATATATATTTATTATTTATATATATGAAAACCTTTATATATATAACCTTATATAAACCTTATATATATAACCTTTGGATGGATGTTACTAGAGTGTACTTTCTATACATATTTTGAACATTTTCATCCTTAGCTTTAGGAAATGAGCATCTGTTTTATCAATACTAAAATTAGAATCATTATAATTTTCACCTTACTTGTAACAGTTTTTAAAATAGTGAAATGTCCACCATAGGAGTAGATGCATATTTAATAAGATATATAAGGAAATGCTTGCCTGTTTTTTGTTTACATATGTTAGCCATATTAATGAGGTCTCTAATATTTTAGGTCTAGTTCTTTAATACTATACACCTTAATGTTAGAACATTTCTATTTAAAATTGTTATAGTTTAATCAATGAAAGAAAGTGTGGTGTACATTTTAAAAATATACATTCCATCTCTTTTGCAAAAAAAATTTTTAATGTTTTTGTTGTTCAGTTTTGGGTGACCTTTGTTATAACTATTAGTAAGTGTTCCTGAGATTGAAAAAAGTTAACACAAATATTTATGCTAAATATTGCCTAATATTGGCAATACAAAAATGTGCAGCTCAGTAATAGTTAAGACAATTATTTGACTGAATTCTCATAATCGAACTTTTATTGAATGCTTAACATGTGGCAGGTACCATTCTCTGCATTTACATTTTTAACTCATTTATTACTTACAACAAACCAATGAAGTAAATACTATTATCTACATTTTTCCATTAATCAGTGGAGGCATATAGAGGTGCTATTAGTGGTCAGCGTATACACAGACACAACTCTAGTGTAAAGTCAAGATTTGAATCTAAACAGTCTGGATGCAGAATTCAAATTCATAACTACCGTGTTGGGTTGAACTATATGCCTCACAAATATTTGTTTCCATTGGAAAAATGTTACTTTATATTTTGTAAGAGATTAATGCTTTGCTAGGAATGATGTATTCAGAGTTTTAATGATACAACTAGTTTCTAATAGTGGCATATATTATAGAGTGAATCCACTTTGAGATCTTTTAGGAGGTGACTAAGATATATGATGGTTACTGTATTTCTGGGTAATTAGTTTACATGATTCTAAGCATAAGTAAATTTGATCCTGAAAAGTGAAAGTTGCAACTTGGACTAATTTATGAGGTGGCACAAGATTATGTTTACTAATCCAAATGCCCCACATTATCTTTATGATTCTAGCTAATAAAAAACAAAATTATTGCTTGTGCTTTCCTTCTCCAAAAAACATGTGTACCTTTTTCTTTGGATTATTTCTATAGTACCTCTTCACAAAGCCATGTTTCTATATGTTTTCTTGTAGCCACTCAGTAGGTCACTCAGTAGTAGGTCAGCTTCCAAGAAAGAAAAGGAAAATTGGAATTCAATGTCTCTTCATTTAATCAGAGATTTTAAATTCTATTTTCATTGTTAAAAGAAGATCATAGGCTTGCAGGTGCAAAACTAATGTTTGATATGGGCAAAATAAATGTCTTTATTCTTAGTTGTTACTTCACCCATTATTTTGGTGAATGAGTTTTTTGAATTCTAGAATTACAAACCAGTAAACAGATTACGCACATGCTTTATTTTTACCTTGTGGCAAACATAACAATAATTACATGTAATACGTAAGTGCTAATTCTAGACTTTGCTTGAAGCGTATAAATTTTTCTAATGATCATAGCCTCTTGCAATAGCATTTGATTTTTGCTAGTATAAAAATGTGAGTATTTTCTTTAAATTCTAGTTCACTGGTAAAAAATTAAGCTTCACATTTAATATTATGTAAACCCTCTTTCTCTGCTTTAGAAATATCTATATTGTCATGATTTTATGCTTGAATCAATTTGAAGGTGTCAATTTTTAATACATTGGAAAGTTCTAGTATTGCTAATATTATGATTTAAGAAAATTATCACTTTTTTTTTTACCACAGATGCTCAGTAATATGTCATTCTGTTTTCTTAGGAACTTCCTGCACCATTACTTGATGATAATTGTAAACAAGAATGTGATGAAGACATATGTAATCATAAAACAGAATCTAACATTAAGATGAAAATAGCTTGGCGTTACCAGTTATTACCCAAGATGGAGGCAAGTCAATAAACTATTTCTAAAATTTGCAAATATATTTGTTTTCATTTTACAGGATCTCTTGTGGTATACTTGTTACTCTTTAAATGTAATACAATGTATATTTGTTTATTTAAATAATTAGTTATTTCATTTGTAAAGTATCTTATCAAGATGACTTTTTCCCAGTTTTATTCTGAAATAATTGACGTATGTCACTGTATAAGCTTAAGGTATACAGCGTGGTGGTTTGATTTACATATGTTGTGAAATGACTGCTAGAGTAGGTTCAGTTAACATCCATCATCTCATATAGATAAAATGAAAAGAAAAGAAAGAAGAAAAAAAATATTTCTCCTTGTGATGAGAATGCTAGGATTTACTCTCTTAACTTTCCTATATATTATTCAACAGTCTTAGCTATAGTCATCATCATGTACGTTATATCTCTAGTACTTATTTACCTTATAACTGGAAGTTTGTAACTTTTAACCACCTTCCTCTGGTTCTCTCTCCCACTACCCTCTGCCTCTGGTACCCAATGTCTAATCTCTTTTTTCTGTAAGTTAGTTTCTGTTTTATTTTGTTTTGTTTTTAGATTACACATGTAAGTGAGATCATACATTATTTGTCTTTCTCTGTCTGACTTATTTCACTTAGCATAGTGCCACTAAGTTCCATCCTTGTTGCAAATGGCAAGATTTCCTCATTTTTTATGACTAAACAATATTCCATTATATATATCTCACAACTTCTTTATTCACTTATCCATCAATTGACACTTTGTAAATAAAGCTGCTATGAACATGGGGTTGCAGATACCTTCTTGAGTTAGTGTTTTCATTTCCTTTGAATATATTCCCAAAAGTGGAGTTGCTAGATCATATGGTAGTTCTATTTTTAATTTTTTGAGGATCCTCCATACTATTTTCCATAATCACTGCACCAATTTACAATTCCACCAACATTGCACGAGGGTTCCCTTTTCTCCACACCATGCCAGCATTTGTTGTCTCTTATCTTTTCCATGATGGCTGTTCTAACAGGTGTGAGGTGATTATTTTAACAACTTAACATTGTGGTTTTAATTTGCATTTCCCTAATGACTAGTGTTGTTGAGCATATTTTCATGTACCTGTTGGCCTTTTTAATATTGTCTTTGGAAAAATGTTTATTCAGGTCCATTGTCCATTTTTAAATTGGGTTAGTGGGTTTTTTTTTACTATTGAGTTATATGAGTTTTTAAATATATTTTGGATATTAACCCCTTATCAGATACATGGTTTGCAAAAATTTTTTCCCATTCCATAGGTTATCTTTTCACTTTATTGATGGTTTCTTTGGCTGTACAGAAGCTTTTTAATTTGATATAGACATACTTGTTTATTTTTTATTTTGTTGCATATGCTTTAGTTGTCATATCCAAAAACTTATTACCAAGACCCATGTCAAGGAGCTTTATTCCTGTGTTTACTTCTAGGAGTTTCATGGTTGCAGGTCTTACATTTAAGTCTTTAATGAGTTTCAAGTTAATTTTTGTGAGTAGAGTAAGATAGGGGTCGAGTTTCATTCTTTTACATGTGAATATCCAATTATCCCAGCACCATTTATTGAAGAGAATGTCTTTTCTGTATTGAATATTCTTGGCTACCTTGTCAAATGTTAGTTGACCATATATGCTTGGGTTTATTTCTGGGTTTTCAAGTCTGTTCCACTGGTCTATTTGTCTTTTTTATGTCAGTATCATACTGTTTTGATTAATATAGCTTTATAGTATAGCTTGAAATCAGGAAGTATGATGCCTCCTACCTTGTTCTTCTCTCTCAAAATTTCTTTGGCTTTTTGGGGTCTTTTGTGGCTTCATATAAATTTTAGTAGTGTTTTTTTCTACTTCTGTAAAAAATGACATTAGAATCTTTTTTTTTAATTTATTTATTTATTGGCTGTGTTGGTTCTTCGTTTCTGTGCGAGGGCTTTCTCCAGTTGTGGCGAGCGGGGGCCACTCTTCATCGCGGTGCGCGGGCCTCTCACTGTCGCGGCCTCTCTTGTTGCGGAGCACAGGCTCCAGACGCGCAGGCTCAGTAGTTGTGGCTCACGGGCTTAGTTGCTCCGCGGCATGTGGGATCTTCCCAGACCAGGGCACGAACCTGTGTCCCCTGCATTGGCAGGCAGATTCTTAACCACTGTGCCACCAGGGAAGGGAAGCCAACATTAGAATCTTGATAGGGATTGCATTGAATCTATAAATGGCTTTTGGTAGTATTAACATTTTAACAATATTAATTCTCCCAACCCATGAACATGGAATACCTTTCCATTTATTTGTGTCTTCTTCAATTTCTTTCATCAATGTCTTGTAGCTTTCAGAATAGAGATCTTTCACCTCCTTTGTTAAATTTACTCCTAAGTATTTTATTGTTTTTGATGCTATTGTAAATGGGATGATATTTCCTAAAAATAAAATTATGGTTTGTTTTTTTTTTACCCAAATAGATTATTGCATTTCTTCCATAATCTCCCTATAGAAACTTTTATTCTAGGGTTGCAAGACAGAATAAGTGAACTAATTAAGCCATTTCTATCTAGTATAGTTACCTATAAATATTCAATATAAGTAGTGGTTCTTTGGAATTACTGTTTTTATTCTTGTACATTTCATTTTCAACCATTACATTTTCAAGCTGTCTGGTAACCTCTCCTGTCTAGGATAAACTAAGAGACAGGATGTGAGGGGAAATTTTCTGAGAAGTTAAAACACATGTCAGTAAATTTGCCTACTAAATAAAGCTTATGAACTCTGCTCCTATTGAAGGCCTCTCCATTTGATTGTTTCCTTCATTCATTTTTCAGAACATTTTAATGTCTACCAGACATTATCATACTGGTAGAAAAGAGGGGGAAATTCTATCTGAATAAGACAATTCCCATACTCCACACTTCTCTAGTCTTCCACATTGACATCAGTGTTACCTTTCCCAAGTACAGAAATATGTTTATAACACCCCTTAACTGAAAATGCCTAATTTGGTTTCCTGTTTCCTGCCCCCTTCTAAATGCATGGCAGACTGTCAATCACATTACCTTCCTGCCAACCTTAGACATAGCCTTAGAATTCTCTGCAGAGGGTCTGGTGGTCACTACCAGTTAATAAGAATTAGAATGTGAGATGAAACCCATTATAAACTCACAATATGAAATATAAACTTCTCAAGTTGTATACAAGATTTATACCACTTAATTCAAGCCTACCTTTTTAGTCTCTGTCCTGTGTGTATATAAAACACTATATTCGTCCATCCTATGAGAACTGCTCTTTGTGAATTGCTTGTATTTCTGCTGGTGATGCTTTTCACTTTCTTATTCAACTCATCCTTCTCCAAGGGCAAATGATATGTTATTATCTAATTTCTTATATTTGTTTCCATAGCACCACATGCATTTTAGAGTACTTCTCTACATTGTTTTATAGTTAGTTGGTAGTATAATTCTTTTCTCCACCAGACAGAATTCTCTAGAGGACAGAGAGCTTGTTTTATTATATTTTCTGTTGTATCTCCAGCACCTATGTTAATGCCATTTATTCATTCAGTCAGAAAATATTGATTAATCATCAACTGTGTACCAAGTATAAAATGTGTTGTAATAGGTGAATATTAAGCAGTGGTAAATTGTTCTAATTTAAATGGGAAAGCTATTTGAATAGTATCATTTTTAAGTGTGATTTATTTAAATGACTGTGAACAAACTGCAAATTAGAGAGGGGTTATTTGCAACTCATATAGTAGAATAAGGAATAGTCCACCAGCTAAATTTTTAAAAACAGGAAAAAAGTAAAAAGGAAACTTAGGTAGTCCTTAAACACACAAGAACAGATGCCAAATTTCAATTATAATAAAAGAAATGCAAATTAAAGCTATACTGGCCTGCCATTTTTCTATTATTAGATTGTCAATAATCTAAAATGTTTGGTAAGACACTAAATTAGCAAAGGTGGGAAGAAACTAGTACTCTCATACTTTGCTGGTAAAAATGTAAATAGGTACAGCTTCCATGGAGGGTAATTTGGCAGTATCCTTCAAAATTACAAAAACGTATACCCTTTGATTCTTTTGGAAATTTACATCATGAATATATTTACTCAGATGTACAATGAATTATGTATGACCTACTTATGAGGCATATTTTTTTAATAATAGAAGATTGGAAATAACCTAAATGTCCATCAGTAAGCAACTAGTTAAATAAATTACAGTATATGTGGACAGTAGAAAACCATACATTTGTATTAAAAAGTAAAAGGAAGCTGTATGTAATCAGAATTTGTTGCAGGCATAGCTTAGAATGTGATTGAGAACTGGGTACAAGAGGCCAGAATAAATGTAGTTATTCTGCTTGGGAAAATGTGAGTTAATTTATAAAGATTAAAACAGACAAGCAATGTAGGGACTAGCATTTGAGAGCCCTAATAGCAAAGAACTTCATGCCTTTAATCTGGCAGATTCATTTAAGTAACTGGGCTTAAGGGTGACTCTTCTGTAAAGAGTGACTGTATTTCTAATTTTTTCTGCTGGTATGTTCTGAAAGTCATTAAGAACATAAGCTCTAAGTTGAATTTAGCTTTTGTGTAAAGACAATATACCAATTCAGTTTTAGATCATATAAAATACTTATATCTTCCATTTCTTTTATTTTTATTCTTATCTCAGCTAGGTTTTGGTCTTTTCATTGGTCACTAACATTCTTGAAGTGAAATTGTCAGTGAAAATGCAAGTGATTGAAACTTTAAGCCTTTTTTTCTTGCTGCTTCTTATAAAATCTGTTTAAACTTGGGGAGAAAGTTCTTTGTTTCTTTATAGTTAATTGTTTCCTTCTGTATTGTAATTACAGATGCCATTCCTGCCCCCTTTCACATATGAGTAAATACTGCTTGCTCTGTTTTTACTTTTAGAGTATGGTGTGCTTGCAGTTGTTACTATGGGGGTAAACTTCTCAGAGGTTACACATTAACACATAAGCCTCAGTTTTCAAGGCTTACAGCTTCAGTGTTTTAAAAATTATGCTCTTACAATGATGTTCTCCAAATGACTTATTTTCCCGTTTTCTTCAGGACTCCCTTAAAATATCACTTTATCGGGAATGTCTTCCTTTGTCACTCTGTATATAATAAAACCTCTCTCTCTTTTTCTCATCCCCTTTTACCACCATATTTCTCTTCAGGGTACTTGCCATCATCCAGCAGATAATATATCATCCACCTCCTCCTACTAGAGTGTGAACCAATGAGAGAAAAAGACTTTTACTATTTTGTTTTACTGGCATGTGGTAGGTGCTCAATAGTTATTTGTTGAATACAGGAGTGAATGACATATAGTATGTGAATTAAATGTTAAAGTGAGTCAAGTTGTATTAATTAATACACATAAATTAGCTTATTTTGAAGTTACAGTCAATGGTCAAACTTAAGTTTACTAGTATTTACAAGTAAGTTCTGTCAAGTTTAGAAAATAGAATCATCTCTGGCTTCTTTGCTTTTCTTTGAAATGTCACTGGCATGTATATTTGCCTGTCACAGAAATTTTATATATGATGATCTGCCAAGAGTGAGTAGACTTTGAGGATCACTCATCATTATCTACTTTATAAATCCAGACCTTACCTTGCCATTATCATTTTAAAAACAACAACAGTAAAACCCTGGTTTTCTGTATTTTACTTGGGAAAAACTATAGTTAACACTTTTATGAGTGAAGATTAAACAAGTAGTCCAAAACATAATGTAACAGAAAGGTATTCAGTTGATTATCAGAGATGCCTCTTAATACAAGTTATCACCAGGTCCTAAGAGTGTAGTCATATTCCTATTTAGGGAATGCAAAAAAGGATAAGAATATGTACACCTAAATAAATAACAGTAGCTCAGTAAAGCATAAAGTAGTGCTTCTTCCTGTTGGAGGCGTGTGTAGTTTTTAGAAGCCTACCTTCCCTCATCCTGTGATTTTGATTTTCTCTCTTAGATGGCCATGCCTCCTTCTTTCCTATCCAATCATCAAACCCTATTCCGTCTTCACTCCAAGAATTCATAGCCTACAGCATGTTCTGAGACTTAATTTTTTCAATATTGTAGAGCTCTACTACCAAGGCCTACAATGGCTCCATCAATTTATGACAGCATATTAGATCTTTATTATAGTAAATCCTCATTACACTTTGAATTTCCATCTTACTGGTTCAGCTGCAACAGTCCTGTGATAGATGTGTGCATGTTGTAGATGTCAACAAATACCATTTTTCCAATAAAGCAATGTAATTGCAAAGGATAGTGATGGATCTTCTGATTCTCTGGTGAATCATGACACAATAATAAAAATTAATAATATTTATGTAGCGCTTTATAATTTATAAAATATTCATTTCCAGTATTGCATTAGATTCTCACAACAGCCTAGTGAAATAGTTATTATTAGCTCTGATTTCTGGTGATTGAACTGAGGCTCAAAATGGTTTAGTAACCATTTGGGTTCTTGCTTTCTGTTATGCCATACTGAGAAACAAGAAATGATAACAATAAAAAGAAAATGTCTTATTTAGACTGTTTATTTGTGGTGCAACTTTTCTCTGAAATTTTTCTTTCTTTCTAACATACTTAAGTTGAGGGATGGTATTGTTTTGTTGCTCTGTGCTCCTCCTGAAACCCCATTAGAGTTCATTTTCCTTTAGCATAGTAAATTTTTATTGAACCATTTCCATTTTACTCTCTTCCACAGTTGGCAAAGTTAAAGGGTAGTTTATGAATGTGAAACAGAAGTTTTCATAATGTAAAACTAAAGCAACGTGTCTTATCAAACTGAGTAAATGGAATAGTTATTGATGATAGTTTAATTTTTTTAATGCATTTACTTTTTCAGGAAGTTGATAGGTTTTCATGGATTACCATTACTACTACAGCTACTGCTACTACTACTATTATTATTATTATATTTAAAGCATTTAATGACCTTTTTCAGAGGAAATATTTTAAGTCTTTGTTTTACAATTCTAAGCCTCAGAAGATTTCACAGCATTCCAGTTATCTGATGATATGTTAATGCTATGTGTGTTGGGTAGAAAAAAACTTACAAAATTGTTTTTCCTGTAAGAGTATATTTAATTTTCATTTTCATTTTTTATTGAAGCATTGAAGTTTTTCATCATTAATAAAATGTTTAGTGTCTACCTTGTGAATATTTTAGTTGCCCTATCTAATCTTAATTTCTAAAAAATTAATAATTTAGGTGTAATAAGAAAAGCTTCCAAATTTATTTTTACATTTTGATTAATTATTTGTGTTCTATATGTAAACTGTCACAGCATGAAATCAACTTTCTGCCTTGATTCATCCCAAATCTGAGATTTCTATTACTTTAATATTATAATTAGAAACATTGATAGAGACGGCAACTTAAAAAGCATACTTTGCTTCTTGGCAATTTAGCATATTTCTCCAAGTGCATAGGATTTCAAGAACCTTCAGTCCACTAATAAATTTATTAACTCAAACTTAAAAGAAGCGAAAAGTCTCTCTTTCTTTCTCTCTCCCCATGGCCAGTCCGCCAAAATAGATTATTCATGCTTATTTGATTCAGGTAGGCTTTTGCAAGCTTCCCTACTAGGCCTGGGAATGTGGTACATTGAGGCCTTTTCAGAGGCTTCTGACATAAACCAAGCTTTTATTGCATGGTGTTTTATTATTACCAAATCCTAGTCTCCACCCAGTTTGTAGGCACTCTGCTTATTCTTTTGAATCAGGAAAGGTTATCACCTACCTTAATCCATGCAGCAGTGTGGATTAAGGACACCAGTGTGCCCCAGGATTCTCAAAGAGGATCCTGGAAACTTCTTGTTTCTTCTTTTTTGCTGTCTTTACTAAATTCTATTGGGCCTTAGGGGGATTTGCATCTGAAATGGGCAACCTGGTGTTTTTCTCAATGAAGACATCAGATCAAAGTTCAGTTAGTCAAGGCCTTTCTAAAACATTAAGGGGGTTTGGACTTACACAATAAAAAGATGAGCTCTAGCAGAGATTGCAGTAAAAACATTCTGAACTATAATCCGGATAAAGAATAGATTATAGGCCAAAGAACAGACCTTGTTTAAATTGCTTTAGACTAATAACTTTACATTTAAAAACTTTACATCCTATTTTTAAGAGACAAATTTTAATGTGACATAATGTATTTGTCAGTTACTTTTCGTGGCAAATAGACAAATCATGTTTTTGAAACCATACTTCTGTTTATATTGTATTGAAAAGATTAGATTAAGCCAACTGATAGGTCTCTTTCATTAATGAAAATAAACAGTACCTTATGGAGGAATGAACAGCTATTTTATCTAGAAAATAAATGTCAAACCCTCAGATTCTGAATCTGAGAATAATGTTTCTATTAGACTTTAATTTTTTAATTCTCTATTACTATATAATTTGATGTTTGTAGGCATTTAAGAATATGAATTCTTGAAGTCTTAAAATGCAAATATCCAGTGTCAAGCAAATGTCTCTTTCTTCTCTAAATTTCGAAGTTGCCAGTTACTTAGTAAAATAAGTTAAGAACCTACTGTGTATAGTTCTTCAGTTTCTGTAAAGATTATCTAGTTTTGTTGAATGTTCTGAAACTTGTCTGTTTTGTAGCATTCAAGACAGTGGAAGTTAAGTAAATTTAGATCAGAGATTTTATTAGAAACTATTGCCAGGTGGAATCTGTTACTAGTTCAATTTTGGATAGAGGTATATTTGGATAGAGATATATTTCTAATGTGATGAATGAAAGAAATCAGCCCAGAGTCCATTCAAAGTAATGTAATAATGATGTTATATTACTGGGCTTCAACTATCCTGTGTAATTAAATTCAGCATCAATAGTTATTAAAGTTTCTTATAAGAAAGATAATTGGTTGGAGAAATTGTTGTAGAGGGCACAAAAGAGGAATTATCAATGAACTCATGAATATGCCAGGTTTCTGGTTTAACTATTAGAGCTTATGTACATTCTCCCACTGTATCATGTACCTTGTTCCTATCTGGAATATCCCAGTATATTTTATACTGTTAGCTCAATTTTAAGTTTGTAAGAAGTTTTGAATACTATATATACACATGGTCTTATGAGAATTTAGTTTTTAAATGATGCTCAGTTTAATGTATATAAATAGCTAGTTTCTTTTGGGCCCCTCAGCAATGAAATAGTGTGGCTTAAGTTTTCTTTTCATTCTTAGTAACTGTAAATTTATTTTATTTTTAAAACTTGAAGTCTTAAATGTTAATTGAGTTATGTATATAAAATTTTTGAACTGAGGAAGGTACAGTATAAAGGCAAAGAGGTGTTCAATTTCTTGTCAAACTTAGGGAACCACCAGGAGTGAAGATACCTGGGAGATGTAAAGGTTGATTTCTAACTATCAATAGTTTATAATAATAAAGATTGTTGCATGCTTCTTTGAAATTTAATAAGCCTATGTATATCAGCTCTTCCTTATTTGCATTAAAATGCATAAATATATCAGAATTTTGCTGAATGTAGGATAAATAAATTGCAGTTTAAAGAAAAAATTTTAACAACCAATATGGGTTTTCTTATCAGGCTAGACCGGTATCATCTTCAAGATTTGGTCACTATTATGATGTATCAAAAAGGATACCACAAGAACTAATTGAGGCTTCAAAATGGCATGGATTTTTTCTTCCAGAAAAAATATCATCAACTCTTAATGTAGAACCCTGGTAAGTTAATGATTTCAATTTACCACAGTCTTTGAAAGAATGCATATTTAAAAGTACATATCCTAATAAATGTTTTCTGTATAATATGTAACCTTAATTGTACATGTTTCATATTATTTCATTATATGTGGTTTTCTTCTCTTTCTCATCCTGTAACTGTTGGACCTACTATTACTCTTAATTTGCAACTTGAAAAATCTGGATACCAAATTTACAATACCTGCTGTTTTTATTTTCAATAAAATGTGAAATAGTTCTATATTAGGGTCTTTCAGCCCTAAATGCACATGGATACCTAAATATTGCTTATTGATAATAATAGCATTGAAAATAGTATAAAATCATGCTTTTGCTCCATGTTTTTTGATACATGCTCTTTCAGAAAGTAAACAAGTACATGTTTTCCAATATTTTATTTATTAAGGCTTTCTACTTCTAGTTATGCTGTAAATAAAATAATCTGTATTTTTTTAGATAACAAGAGAATTTAGGGTTTGAGTTTTGCAATGAAAAGTTTTAAGTAATAAAATAACAACATATAGTGTTACTAACTATTAAAGCACAACTCTGAAAATTACAGTACTTGACATTGAATAATTTATAAAGTATTAGGAATATTTAATTTCAATTCTTATTGCAGTTGGATCAAGGGAAGGTAATTCACAGAATAGGTTATTGCCTCTGTTTTCTTTCGCACTGTAAAACCTTTATTTTCAAAGTGAAATGAGTTATTAAATGGAAATTTAATAGATAGGAAGTTGTGAATGGAAATGACTTAAAAATCTAGAGTCTCTTTCCCAGAAATATTACCTGAAAATTTAGTGGAGACTATCCTATTTATTTTTATTAAATCTCTTTCCAAAAAAATTATTTATTAGTGTATTCTCCAGTCCATATGGCTGGAGACTTACCGAAAGTGGTGCTTTGATGATGCTTTAGTGTTAATAGGTGCCATTAATGAATGACTGCTATGTGTCAATCACTCTACTACATACTCTACATTTGTTATCTAGTGTAATCCTTGTATCAGTCCTATAAAAGTTTGTACAGTGTTCCCATTTTCCAGGAAAAGATACCAAAATTCACAGAGGTGATTTATCTGAGCCTCAACTATTAAGTGATCAAACCAGGATTAACCTAAGTCAGAAGATCCCTCTCTTTTTTCTTTGCCTTACTGCTTCAAAGGACTTTGGTGTCCTTCACCTTTATCTTCTTGTGTTGTATAGTAAAGAGCACTGATAAAGAAATTAAAAATCTGGGTTCTGGTACTGAGTTCATCCTACTGTTACTCTTGGGCAAATCCCTTAAATTCAGTGAAAATAAATATCCTCTTTTGAAAAATAGGGGCGGGGTATGGGGGTTCTAGGAGGAATACCACCTGTCCTTCCTATATCACTAATTTTTTATTAAGTTTGAATGATTATATTGATTATACTAGTTCCTAATTTTTGTCATTCACTGAACCAGACATACATATACATACACTTGGGAAATAGGTCAAAATAGTGTTTCCATGATTTGTCAAATAATAAATCATGGAACCCAGATTCAAAGTCAGTTCTTTCTGACTTAAAAAAATCTGTGTTAGCAGTAATGCTGTCTGTACTGCCTCCATTCATGGAGTTCTTAGGGAAATGAAAAATGAAAAATGTACATTAAGTATGATGTAAATACATGAAAAATAATATAGTGTTACTTTTGTAATTTAAAAAAAAATTAAGGATAAAGCTTTCTTTAAGTCGGAAAGTACAAAGTGTTTTTCATTTGTTCAGCAACTAAAGAGAGGAGGGAATTAACATTTCTCAATTTTCTGTTCAGTGTCAGGCACTGTTCCAGGCATTTGACTGTGGGATATCTCATTGAATCCTCCCAACAACCCTCCAAGAGAAGCAATATTATCCCCACTTTATAGGAAACTTGAGGTCAGAGACGATGAGCAGCTTTGCCACTGTTTCAGGCTCTGGGTGACTAAGCAGACACCCAAACCCAAGTATCCAAAACCCTCTGCTCTCTTTTCTATACCAGGCTGTCTCCATTTACTGCTGCAGTAACTGTACAGAACACAAAGCTGGGCACCAGAAAAATTAAACCTTATTGGATGTGGAAATATAGTCTTTAAAGTATATTTTAAGAATATTTTTGAGAACTAACAGCTTTGCATGGAACAGGAAAATTTATAGATTTTAATTACCAGGGCAGTATTTCATTTCATAGTAGTTAACTGATAATTCATTTATTTCATATTAAACTTAAATGCTTAATTAAATGTAATTAAACTTTAAACATGTAATTAAATTAATTTTGAAAATGGGTACTTTACCATGTGAGGTTTATTTTAATTTATGAAAAGCGTGTGCTCATTTCACTAAAATGAACTTTACTGGTTCATTTATAAAACAATAAAGCTAAGCCTTACAGTTGTCCTTACTTTTCCTATAATTAAGACTAGAGGATATAGCTGTGTCCCACTATTGTGTGTGAGGATATAATATATAATTTTATAACTTCTAAAGGCACTGTTGAAACATATAAAGATTTTTTTACAGTAAGAAAAACTGAAGGTCATTTAAAATCTACACTAACTAATTTAAAATTATTGGAGATTTGCCAATGGAAAATGTTCATACATACAGTTTAAACTTTCAAGTTGAAGCCTAGGTATAAAAACCTGAGATGTATCACAATAATATTACCCAGATAATTTTGTTTTGATATTTCACTGTTATAAATCTGATAATCTCAATCATAAAACAATGATAGAAAAACTGATTTTGAGAATAAGTTGGTAGTCTACAAATTTAAAATTTGACTTTGTTTTGAAGTAAGCTTTGCTAACAGGTATGCCCAAGCACAGTTCTGTTTCCTCACTAGAAAGATATTGTCATTATTTATTATTTATTAACGAATCTACTAACATACTGCTTATTCAACTGTTACAGACTGAATGTTTGTGTCCACCCCACCCCCTGCCAAATATATGTGATGAAGCCCTAGTCCCAATATTTGGAGATGGGGGCTCTGGGAGTTAATTAGAGTTAGATGAGGTCATGAGGGTGGAGCCCTGGTCTGATAGGATTGGTGTCCTTAAGAAAAAGAGGGAGAAACACTGAGCTCCCCACTCTCTTCTTGAGTAAACACCCAGGAAAAGCCATGTGAGCTCACAGCGAGAAGGTGACCATCTGCAGCTCAACACTAAACCTGCCAGCACCATGATCTTGGACTTCTAGTCTCCAGAACTGCAACAAAATAAATTCCTGTTGTTTAAGCCACCCAGTATTTTGTTCTAGTACCCCAAGCCAACTAATACACCTACTATATTGTAAAATGTTACTTTTTAAATTATAGATATGTTAGGTCTTGAATATTGAGTTTCCATAAAGTTGGCAGTAAATAGAATGATTTTGTTTTGATATGTTTCTTTGAAATTCAAGATTTTACTTTTGCATATCTACGCTAACAATAGCTAGTAGTAGCTAAAAGTTTTGTATTAAGTTGAACGAACTGAATTCTGAGAGAACTAGTTATCTTCCTAGGAGAATTTCTAGTGGAAAAACAGTGGAAAGCGGATAGGAATATTACTTAAGATTTTAGGAGTCATTTTTTTCATTTTTTTTTTTTATCCTGCCAAGTCTCTTTACCAGAGTAAATGGAACCTCTATATAAGCCTCTGTAGTATCTTCCTAGACAAATTGTAGCTATGCTTCCCATACATTCCTACTAGTATTCCTTTGTTCATACTTCTGTCAGAACACTAATCTCATTACACTTAATAATTTGTCTTGTCTACATTCTTATCTTCCCCCTCACGCATTGGAAATCCTTGAGGAAAGGGTTATGCTTTTTTCATCTATTTATTCTCTGAATCTAGGACACAAGTGTTGAGTTGATAGTTAATGAATTAGTGAATCAATGCACAAAGTATAGTAATAACTCAAATTAACTATAGTCTTGTTCTTAGCACAAAGATTTAGTGGGATGAAACTGGGTAACTGAAACATAGCCATGTAAGAGTATATTTTATTTCAAAAATACAGATCTCAGATTGAGAAGCAGAGAACCACAATATATTTAGAAGTTACAAGCAGAAAATTCACTCACGAGAAAGGAATTTTGAAAGAGAACTTCTAGGTAAGATTAAAAGTTCAGAAGAGAAGTCATAAAGTTATAGAAGTATACTATAAACTACTCTATTAAAAGAATATAGTAAATGATATATTAATCAAATCTCAGAGCTAGGGGAAAGGAAGATGTAAGTGTAAGGAGGGATTTTACCTATCTACTTATCTGTGGGTGATATAATTAAAGTCAAAAGATAGTATCTGAAACTTTAGAGGGAAAACTATTATCCTGAACCTCGTTTTGACCAATGAAGAGAAATGACTTGCTTATATGTTTGTCTTTCTTTCTTCTTTCTGTCCTTCAAGGGGGCCTTTGGGTACATGGAATTTAGTTGATCATTCTAGCATGCTATTTTCATTGGTATCCATGTTTTTTGTTTTTGTTATTTTCCACCTTATTCCCACATTCCTAATCCCAGTCGTGTTCCCCATAGACATACTCTCTCTTATTTATGTCTCCTTCCATATTTCTACTCTTCCTTCAATAAAGTAATTGTTGACCCTTGAGTCCTTTCTCTCTCTCACTCCCTACATTCAATCTATAAGCAAATCATGTCAATCGTATCTTCAGTATATCCAGATCCTGATCACTTCTTGCAACCTTTACCTCTACCACGCTAACCTAAGTCACCCACATTTCTTGCCAGGACTCTTGGAATAGCCTCCTAATTAGTCTTGCTCCCTGCTCCTTGGTGGCTCCTATTTTTCTCCAAAACAGCCCTCATGAACTTTTTAACGTAGTGTTGTCCAATAGAACTTTCTTCAAGGATGGCAATTTTCTATGTGCTGTTCAAAATAGCAGCCACTAGCCACATGCAACTGGTGATGAGCATTTGAAATGTGGCACTGAAATTTTTATTTTATTTTAATTAATTTAAATGTAAGTAGCTATATGTGACTAGTGGCTATCTTGTTAGACAGTACAGTTTTACAACATAAGTCAGCTCTTATCACTACTCTGGCTCAAACCTTTAATGAATTCTCATCTCATTCAGAATAATAAACCTATATCCTAACAGAGATCCATAAGGTCTACATGTCCTTACCTAATCTTATTGCTAGCTACCTCTCTGATCTCTTTGATTACATTGAGGTTGGGGAAAAGGGTGAAGGGAATATCAAGAATGCTTTTCAGACATTAGAACTAGGATGGTACCGCTTACAGATATAAGTAGACATAAGCATATATCTAACAATATTTATTGAACACCTTCTCTGACATGAGCACCTTGTGTGCCCCTGAGTACCTTTTATGAGCCTAGAATTACGTTAAGCTCTAGGTTTATTGTAGTAAACAAAGCAGCTGTTATCCTTGACCATTTATAGGTTACAACTGAGCAAGAAAGCACACAAATTTTTTTTTAAAAAAGCAAGTAAACAAACAGATATATATGCCATTATGAATTGTGATAAGTAATATAAAGACAAAGAACACTTTCCATAAATTGAGTGGGGGAAATAAACTTTGAGTTGTGTTTAGATGAGGCCTCTCTGAAGACCTGAACCTGAGACTTGAAGAATAAGAAATAAGAAGGTGGTCATACAAAGACCACTAAGCCAAGAAGTGTTCTTGGAGGAGGGAACAGCAGGTGTAGTAAGAAAGGAAAGAACTTGGTGTTTTCAAGGACCTGAAAGGCCATGTTGCTGAAACAGAGTGAGTGAAAGCAAGGGCTACAGGAAGATGAGTTCAGAGAGATAGGCAGGGGTCATACCATTCTTTTAAGAAATTTGTTCATGAAGGGGCAGAGAAAAAGCAATAATTGGAAGAGATTTGGGGTGACAAAATTTGTTGTGGGGTTTTTTTTGGTTTTGGTTTTGGTTTGGGGTTTTTTTTTTGTTTTTGTTTTTTGTTTTTTTTCTGTTTTGTTCTGTTTAAATGTAAGTGGGAAAAAATTCATTAAAAAGGGAATGGATGAAGAGGTAGCAGCAGTTTCTAACTATATGCCATTGGGCAGATTACTAAATGCCTTAGGAAAATTCTTAAACCACTCACTACCTCTGTTACCTATCTATGAAATTGGTCTAAAAGTAATACTCTTTGAACGCTGCTTAGTACATAGGAAATACCAAATAAATGTTAGGGGGTAGTCAGAGTGTTTTCTGGAAAAAGCAGGAGGTGCCTCAGAGCAGGTGTGGAAGGACTGACCTTTAAGATATAATAATATTTCCTCCACTGGAGGGAAGGAGGGAAAGGAAGCATAAGAGAACAGTGTAGATGCAAACAAATAGGTTTGTACAGTTGTAGGCAGAGTCTTGAGTAACACTGAAAATATGGATGTCTTCTCTTTACTTAGTGAATAATAGGCAGGGTCATCCACTAAGGAATAGTTACTTACCTCTTAGGAGTTTGGGTTAAATGGGGAAGGTTTGAAATGGTTGTTTCACAGACTGGAAGAATACGCGGACTGGAGAAGTATCAAATATTTATGGGGGTACCAGTCTGTCGGGTTGTGTGACTTTCTTGCATCTGTGCTGATTCCTGGGTGCAAACAGGATTGAAGTTTTGCCAGATGCCGTCAGCAGAAGGACAAAGAGCAGAGAAGTATTAAAAGGTGAACAAAATGATGGACCCCATACTCTAGGCTAAAGAAAATGAATTGATAACAGCTGCTGTTGATACGGGAGGAGAAAAAGAAGGGGTAGTAGACTGGCAGTGGACTAATCTTAATAGCGAGGGTAAATGAACAAAGCAAGTTACCAAGATTAGAAGTGTTGATTGAGAATAAGATGTTTGAATTAGGACTGTAAACCAGGTACAACATCTTCAGTTGATAGAGGGAAATGTCCAGAAGCTTGATAATGGCAGCAGCTTAAAAAGAGAATGATTGGGGTTGGCTAAATATTTTTTTTTTAAAGGCATGGAGTTTTTTGTGTGTTTTGTTTTACTAGAAAGTAGGCGAGGAGGAGTGGTTTGAAAATGACACTGGAGAACAAAGGGGATGCCAACCAAATCTCCCAAATATTGAGGAAAGTAGTCAAAGTTACAACTTTACTTAGTTAGACTCAAGTGCCCACCACCCTCCAAAGGAAATCCAGTTATCCTTTGGAGGCTCGTGGGCACTGTAGCTTTTACTAAGATCTAAGTCTGATGGTAGCTGTGGAGACTGCAGCAGTGGATGTAGTGGAGAGGTTGTGCAGCAGCTTTTTCTGCGTAAGAGACCTGGGGTGGTTACTGAGTTTAGCATCCAAGATAAAATAGAGCGAAAAAGCGGAGTATAGTAATAGGACACAGAGTACAATCCTGTTTACATAAAATTTTAAATAGCTTTTCCAAATTCTTTTCTAACACAAATTCAGTAGATGTTAATTTAGTTTCTTAAATATACTTAGTGATATTTGGTCAAATAAACCCATGAACGACTAAGCTAAATCTTCTTACACTGTGAAACTCGGTATATATCAGTGTTGAAAAGGCTATGAGAGAAATGCCAAAATTAAACAAATAAGTAGTTATAATAACCCAGTTTATATTTGTTTATTGGTAAAATACTCTTTTCAGAATCAAAAACATTTTTATCAGCATACTTCTTAACATCCCGCAGTATTTTTTCTCAGTAAGAGAAGGAAGGATTGACATAGAGAGATTTCTGAAAGGATGTTCATCAAACTGTTAACAATGTTCACCTTTGGGTGGTGGATTTTGGATTTTTTTTTTTTTCTATTCCTTGTATGTTTTGTATATTTGGTTTTTAAATTTATTTATTATTTATTTATTTATTTATCGCTGCATTAGGTCTTCGTCACTGCGCGCAGGGACTACTCTTTGTTGCAGTGTGTGGGCTTCTCATTGCGGTGGCTTCTCTTGTTGCAGAGCACAGGCTCTAGGCGCACCAGCTTCAATAGTTGTGGCAGGCGGGCTCAGTAGTTGTGGCTTGCAGGCTCTAGAGCACAGGCATGTGGGATCTGCGGCATGTGGGATCTTCCCGGACCAGGGCTCGAACCCATGTCCTCTGCATTGGCAGGCGGATTCTTAACCACTGCACCACCAGAGAAGTCCTGTTTTGTATATTTGAATTTTTATAATGAACAAACATCATTTTTATAATGGAGAGAGATTTCAAATAAGTGTGGAAAGTATAATCATTTGAGGATAATATGGTGAAATCTTTATCTTATATCTCACATCAAACTATATTTCCAAAGAGTTAAAGATTTAAATACAATAAATGAAAATTATAAAAGTAATAGAGGAAAATTAAAGAGGCTGTCTTAAACTCTTGGAGTAGGGAAATAGCAGTGAGTATATCTAGTGGTTCTCCACTTGAAGAAATCAGAACTCTATGGAGAAATGTTTGATTCAAAGGAAAGAAAAAGATAAACCTGTAACATCTTTTTATGCTTAGAAATGCTTAAATAATGATGAGGGTATGTCAAAAGGATACAGAAGCCAGCTCAAAAGAACTCCCACTGGCTAAAGAAGAGGCAATTTGAGCATCAAAATATATAAATATAATAATGGATTGTAACCCATTTAATAAAACAGGAAGCCACGAATACTTAGACACAAATAAATGAATGAATGAGTGAGTTATTAAGGAACAAGATATTTACATAGCCTCAAAGTACCT
Source organism: Balaenoptera acutorostrata (assembly GCF_949987535.1). Taxonomy (NCBI): domain Eukaryota; kingdom Metazoa; phylum Chordata; class Mammalia; order Artiodactyla; family Balaenopteridae; genus Balaenoptera; species Balaenoptera acutorostrata. The sequence continues at coordinate 28,040,253 of NC_080072.1, read as the reverse complement.
CCCCACAAAATATTGACTACTGCAAAGGGGAAAGTATAATTTTATGGTGGAGAAGCCTGGCAGACATCACCTTAATCAAATTAACGTCACCAGTAATGGGGCAAATTGAAATTATGTATCACCTGATAGCATGCAATGAGAAGATCTCAGCAACACTTCTGCGATATTCCTACCAACTACTCATAATTTAAATCTAATCATGAGGAAACCTCAGACAAACCCAAATTGGGAACATTCTACCAAATAGCTGGCCTGTAATCCTCAAAAGTGTCAAGACCATAAAAGTCAAGAAAAATCTAAGGAATTTCCAGGTTGAAGGAGACTGAAGAGACAACTTGGGTGCGACGTATGATTCTGAATTCAGTCCTTTTGTAATAAAGGATGATACTAGGACAAGTGACAAAACTTGAATGGGGTCTGAAGATTTGATGGTAGTATCAGTTTCCTAATTATATGAATATCCTAAGTCAGATGGTTATATTATCATTATGTAGGGGAATGTTCTTGGACATTCTAGGACTCATACTGTAAATTATTAAGAAGTGATGGGTCATCATGTCAGCAACTTATTCTCTAGTGAAACAGAGAAAAAAGATTTTTCGATATATGCAACTTTTCTATAAATTTGAGATTGTTTCAAAATTTAAAAAAATACAAATGTGTGTATATATGTGTATATGTATGTATATACATATACATATTTAGTAAATTAAGACCATTTTTAAATTAGTAAAAACAAATTGAGTGCCCTAATGCAAAATGGGCAAAAGATATCAACATGCTGTTCTCAAAAGAAGATATAGAAATAGCTAATAAAGCTAACTAATAATCAAAGAATTGTAAACAAAAACCAAAGAGATACCATTTTTCATCTGTCAGATATTTGAAATGATAATGCCTTGTGTTAAAGATAGTGTGAAGAAACACATGTCACTCGTGTTAATTGTGCAAGTGTACATTATTAAAACAATTCTAGGAAAGTATATCAAAAGTGAGAATGTACATTATCATTGTTGCCATCATACCATTTATAGGAATCAGTAAAATTATTTCTCCTTTGGCAAAAAAATATAAGTGCTTGAGCAAATATTTTCAATCTGGACAATCAGCTCTCTTTTCCCTATCCCATTCTTTCCTTTGAGAAAAACCCATTTGGAGTTCAATTCCTCCTTAAATAGAGGCCCACGCATGAACTGTGGCCATATTCCTTTTGCCTTCCACATTATTTAGCTCACTCCTGAAAGTGTTTTAAAAGACTAAATAAGTGAAAACACTAATTCAAAGAGATGCATGCACCCCAATCTTCATAGCAGGATTATTTACAGTACCCAAGGTATGAAAGCAACCTAAGCATCCATTAACAGATGAATGGATAAAGAAGATGTGATATACATATACAATGGAATATTACTCAGTCATTAGAAAAAGAATGAAATTTTGCCATTTGCAACATCATGTATGGAACTGAAGAGTATTATGCTTAGTGAAATAAGTCAGAGAAAGACAAATATATGTTATCACTTATGCATGGAATCTAAAAAATAAAACGAATGAATATAACAAAACAGCAAGAGACTCACAGATATAGAGAACAAACTATTGGTTACTAGTCAGGAGAAGGAAGGGTGGAGGAGCAGGATAGGGATAGGGGATTAAGAAGTACAAACTACTATGTGTAAAATAAATAAGCTATGCGGGAGCCCCTATGCGAGCATTTGACTTTACTGAGACCTCTGTACCATTGCCTATCATCTATCACCTGCCTTGATACACTCTTTCAACTAATTAACCATCTTGATCCATGGTCAGTTTTTTTATCTTCACTTCCATGTCCTTCTCTGGCTTTGTCTCACTTGCTCAGCAAAACTACTATTCTGGTTAAATGGGACTCTGAGTGAAAAGACAGAAAGTGGTGGTTGCGGGGAGGGAGTGTATGAATTGAGATTATACAAGGATAGCAGTTATTGATGATGACAAGATCTAAGGTATGACCATGGGAATGAGCATTGTAGGTAGAATGGAGACAAGATCATTGGAAGAGAGGAGGTCAAGAAACTGAAAGGCCAGGGTGTTTGAAAGATGAGTAATGACCCAGAGTTGGAGAGATGACAGCAATAATGATGGATAGTAGGAGACAAAATTCAGTGACTTTTTTATATCAATAATTAAAGGAAATTAGAGTAATTGAACTGAATTATTTTTCATGAAAGATCATAACCACTGTCAACAGTGTCCCTGTCAGACAGTGGATTGTTTCATGGATGTATGCAATTCTTCCATCTTCATGATCTTAGTACTTTCCCAGCTGTGTTCCAGAGGTTTGTGCTGGTCATAGCCCTCCCTTGTGCCCCTAATATTACATCTCTGTATATTCTTCTCTTTGTTGAGTATCCATAGCGAAGAGAATCAAATCCAATGTTGTCAGGCGAAAAGCATCAGAAAAGAAAAATCAATAAATGACATCGTTCAGTGTAATAATAATGGAATTTTTAACTTGAAAATTACTTGTGAATAGACTTCACAGTCTTTGTAGTCACATGCAAATTATATGCTAATATAACTTTAGCTCAGCAAACTGTTTTACAGTTAGTTGAAACATTTGATATTGTGCCTACTGCCTTATAAGTATGTCTCACTCTTTGTCATAGATGAATACCTGAAATATATGTGTGAATAGATTTTTAGTAATACAAATCATATTTTCTCAGTGACTTGCATAATGTCAAAAATCCTTCCTCTTTAAGTTAATCATAATTGGTAGTGATAACAGTTTCTCTTCCTAACAAGTAGTTAAATCAATACTTAAATGCACCAGAAATTCTTATTTTTCAAAACCCAGCAATGAATCATTTTAATGAGAAAAGTCATTCTTAAAAGAAAAGAAAAATCATCCTTGAATCATATAATTTTAAGTCAGAATGGACAACAGAGATTATCTAGTATAGCTCCTTCGGTTTACAGATGAGAAAATTTTGAAGCCCAGAACAGAAAAAGTAAAGAATTTGCCTCACATCACACATTTTGCTACAGTTGTTGGAACAGATAGAACCAGAACCCAGATCTTAAGCATACTTTCCACTGTGCTATACTGGTATCTAGTTTGTATACTTGTAAATTTATGCTTTTCAATATTGAATTTTCTTAATAAACCATACACCAAGTTAATACTAGTGAGGCTTATTGGTGAAGTTCTCACCAGTGCAACTAAAAGAGAAATACCTCCTTAAGACTATACACCTGAATACTTTGACTTTATTGAATGGAGCCGTGTTCAAACCTCATCTGAGCCACATTGGTGTATTTGAACCCACAGACTTTTCATTGAATCTGGATCTCGCTGTGGATCTCACTCTAATTTAACCAAAAGAACTTAACTCAAAGTTTTAGAAAACTTGAATTTTAAGTGCCACTTCTGTTACTTAATTGTTGTATAGCCATGGCCAAATTACTTGCCCCTGATGGGTCTTAATTTTCTCAACCATAAAATGAAGATAATGGCTATACTTACCTCACAAAGTTACCGTAATGATCAAGTGTTGTGACAGTGATGCAAAAGATTTTGAGTATTTATTATGTGCCAGACACTTTGCCAGTTGATATAATTACAATCAGAAACAAATCCAAGAGCTTATTTTCTATGAGTTAACTTTTCACTTATCAACTAGTTAATTTCACATATACTAATTTTATTTTTTTAATTTATTTTTTCACATATGAAATCTTGTCTCCTGTTACCTAAGTTTTTTTGTTGTTGTTGTTACATTTATTCTTTGATCACATTAATACTTTTATAAGTATTCCTTTGTTCACTGAGAAACTGCAAGGTAATTATCTGTTATTTGTTATCTACTTGATTTCTTTTCTAGGTATACATCTGATTCTTTTTCTTACAGTAATGTTTTTTATCTTTCTTAATGAAATTGAATGACAGAATTACCTTTCACAGGAAAACCAGTGCCATTTGTTGATATAAATTAAAATTCTCTGATGCAGATATCCATTAGACCTCTTACTGAAAATCAGGGGAGGAGGGATATTGATAGGCATGAAAGTCTCAGTTTTTTCTATCAGCTTTTTAAAACATCTTAAACTTGGTCATCAGAATATAGGTTTACATTGGGTGATTGGATCCCTTTATATTTTAAAGGTAAAAATTAAAATTCTAATAACTTTTATATTCTTTGTACTGTTATAGTTTTAAAGACATTGTAGAATTTCAAGATAGATAATTTTACTATGAAAGTTGTTGAAAATTATGAAAATCAGGCAAAATAAAATACATGATTTGAAATGTGCTGCCTTTGAGATATGTTATAAACACCATGATAACCTAACCTTTGTGAAATGTTTGGAAACATTAATAAGGAAGCCAGAGTCATATTTGTAACTGGGTTTCCTTCTTGACAACTCCTGTTTTATGAGTTACTAGACTGCTGAACAAACAGAAAGGCAACATCCTCAAAATTAAAGGGGTTTAATAAAAAAAAAAAAAATTTAGGTGACAAGATATTTATTTTCAGCAAAAAAAATATATTACTATAAATATTGTTGACAAGGAAATTTATCTCATGGAGGTTCACAATACTTAGTATTTTAATATTAATACCATATAAACTAGTTCAGTTTTAAAAGTTCTAATCCCATGTATCAAAAAATGAATATTCTGAGTGTACATAAATATTGATTTTTTTCCCATTTATTTTGTCATCATAGTGTTCATTTTCCTAGGAATCTAACTAGATCGGAAAATTTACTTTATTATAAAGTTCTAATCACTGTTAGTGATTGGGTTGTTCATGTCAATGTGAAATAAGGAAAGAGACTAAGATGTATTTGACTTTATGTCTTGTTTTTGTTCTCATATCAAGAGAACAACCGCCCCAAACCATTGAAGAGAATCTTAGACCTACTATAGTTATCTTAACAGGCTGTGAAAAGATGAACTGGATAAATGGTGGCAACTAAAAAACTAAGAAGTAATTTATGTATGTGGTATTTAGTAGTGTGCCTTTAGATAGCAAATTTACTACCAAATACTTAAGGCAGATTTTATTATTGAACAATTTGGGGCAGAGGGAAAAATGCTTAAGAAACTTTTTGAACATATGAAATAATAATGGTCTTAGGTAGATTCATTATTGGTGGATTAGGATACACTGGATATGTTTTTTTTTTTTTTTTTTTTTTTTTTTTTTTTTTAAATTTATTTATTTATTTATTTTTGGCTGTGCTGGGTCTTCGGTTCGTGCGAGGGCTTTCTCTAGTTGCGGCAAGTGGGGGCCACTCTTCATCGCGGTGCGGGGACCGCTCTTCATCGCGGTGCGCGGGCCTTTCACTATCGCGGCCCCTCCTGCTGCGGGGCACAGGCTCCAGACGCGCAGGCTCAGCAGCTGTGGCTCACGGGCCCAGCCGCTCCGCGGCATGTGGGATCTTCCCAGACCAGGGCTCGAACCCGTGTCTCCTGCATTAGCAGGCAGATTCTCAACCACTGCGCCACCAGGGAAGCCCACTGGATATGTTTTTGATCCACCCTCCTTTAACCCATATGAGATTCGTCAAATGGTTGGCTGGAATTCATTTCATAATATGGGGCCTTGGAGCAGATTTGAGCCCCTGTGCAAAGCTGACCCAGATAGGGATTGAATCTGCTGCGTTCAAACAGCAAAGCTGTGTTCTGTAAGTTGAGCTAGCGAGGACAAATACGTGTTAAGATGTGAAATAGTCACATCATTGTCCTTATAGAATATCATTGTTTATAGACACATTTCCTCACAAAAGTAGAAAAATGTGGTCATGAAATCCATTGTATTTTTATTGAAAATGGAGAAATAAGTATATGAGAAATAACTGTACTGCCAAATCCTTCAATTGGAGTAATACTTGTTTTGCACAGAACACCATTCTTTTCTCTTGGTTTTCTTTTTTTGTTGCTGTTCGAGAGGTACTTTTGGGCTGGGTGTGACTGTTCTATAAAATGTTTACAGTGGCAAGTGGCAAGAACCACTTGCCATTGATTTTGCACACATTAATTTAAGCAGTTTGCTACATTTCCTAACTTACATTCTTTAATGTTACCTGAATGCTTCAAATTATATTTCCTTTTTTCTTTATGGCAGGCACTTCTGCCTATATGATCACTTTACTTAGGATCACAGTTAAGCAAATACTTTTGTATTTTTTTCTTTTTTATAAATTTATTTATTTATTTTTGGCTGCATTGGGTCTTCATTGCTGCACTTGGGCACTCTCTAGTCGCGGCGAGCGGGGGTTACTCTTCGTTGCGATGTGCAGGCTTCTCATTGCGGTGGCTTCTCTTGTTGCAGAGCATGGGCTCTAGGCGCACAGGCTTCAAGAGTTGTGGCACGAGGGCTCCGTTGTGGCTCGCGGGCTCTAGAGCACAGGCTTAGTAGTTGTGGCGCACAGGCTTAGTTGCTCCGCAGCATGTGGGATCTTCCCGGACCAGGGCTCAAACCTGTGTCCCCTCCATTGGCAGGCAGATTCTTAACCATTACGCCACCAGGGAAGTCCCAATACTTTTGTATTTTTAAGATCACCTGCAGCTTTTACAGTATTAGGCACTTCAATTTCGATGAAATTGCAGTGTTCCAGAATTTCCTTATCATGACATTTAATGTTCAGATATAGCACACAGGTTGTCCATTATGAAGAATCTTAAATTCAGTTAATGTTAAATCAGATTTTCTTCACTCTTACTAAATTTTTGTTATGTTTCATAGCACTTGTAAAATATTTTGAAATAGTAACATTAATGCTAATATTCATGTGGGAAACAGTTTATCTTCTTAAATTCATACATTTGTCTTATTGTCTTTTTTTTTTACAGACAGAAGTGGAGCTTATATTCACTTGTCTTCACTTTTCTTAAAAAATTGTTTTTGAATTAATATTATTTTAGCGATTTGTTCTAAGAATATTAAAACTTTGATGGAAGATGAGCTCAGGTGATCAGGACATTGATTCAGGTGTACTTGGCATAGCAGTTCATTAACTATGTGTTAATTATCTATGATTACTCCTGAAAAGCTATAGTGGCTTCATCTTTTAGGTTGCTTCATTAAATCATTAATTTTCTTGGAGGTAACTAAGCCTGACATAATTAAGTCGTCTCAGTCTACACAGATTTTTATCTTCCCATGATGTCAAGAACATGGAGCTAGTTAATATAGGGCATTGCAACTTATTCCATGGATGTACTGACTTTTTATTTTAGAATGCCTTATACTGTTTTGTCTTATATTTAAGTATAGTCTCATAAATGTATATCTTTTAATTATTTATTTAAAGTTTTAGCTTACAGTTTATATTTCCTGTGTAATAAGCCCATTTATGCATTTGAACCACTTCTTATCAACAGTTCTTTGAACCATGGCTACATAAAGCTGCTGCAGTTTATCCAGAACATCATTTATGAGGAAGGATTTGATGGATCCAATCCCCAGGTATTGAGTACCTTCAAAGCCTTTTTATAATCATGTATGTAATGCTGTTTTTAAACTCTCTAGGGGTAGACCCAGAAGGTCTTAGAATAATCAACAGCGAACAAGCTGTTTCTAAGCATAGAGGATGTAAATAAGCAGAGCACAGGCAGCCTTAGTTTGACTGTAAATGTGTATTTAGAATTTTAGCTAAGTTCTCAGTGGATGCACATAAGAAGTTCACATACATTGTCAACATTAATTATTTTTAATTATGTTTTTGTAGTACCTGGAGTTTAAATACCACAGTTTGAAAATTACTGTTAAATCTGCAAGACTTGTACTTTTCTATCTAAATTTTTTTATTTCTGTCATTTAGGCCTTAATGTTAAGTTATCTTATGAGTAAGAATTAATTATTTCAAGATTTTATTTATTATATTATGCTTTGAGTTGTCTCATTGAATAAAAGATGCATTTTTATTTGCTACATTAAAACATTTTATAAGTTAACTATTTCTCTGTAGCTCTATTTTTAAAAGCTTCCTCTGGATTCCTGCTATTAAAAATGTTCCGGTTAGTTTAACTTAAACAAAATGAGGGAAATTTTATTTCTAGATATCATGCCTTTCACAATTCTTCCTCAGTGATTTTAATTGCTATTGCTGCTAAAAGTTTTGCATTTCATTTATAGTATGTTAGCAGAATTATTTCCAGAGCACCATTATTTTTATTGAAGAAGACAAAAAAGCCAAAATTCTTATTTTCAGCATTATCAACTACATTTGCTCTTAATTCATATCATAGATTTTTAAATATTCTTATAAGCTTTATTGCTATATTTAACACTTTGTCCACGGCAAAATAAATACTTTTAAAATTTGTTTTGATCATCAGTTTAATAGCAGGTTGAAAATACTTATGTGTGTATGGCAAAGCACAGACATTCATTTATAGATGGTTTTTCATGTATGTTACAATTTTTGTGATGGCCCTTGGTATTTAGTACAGTTTTATTTTGCTCATTGTTGTTCCATTTTTGGTCCTAGCTAAGATTTATGGGCACCATGTCTTCTCTTTGGTGGCAGTGCCCGTCTGGAGAGGTAATTGGTCCCTGACAGACACCTCTCCCCACTTGCTCTGGTAACTATGGAAACAGGCATGTCATAACAGTTCCTGTGGTACAGTGTGCAGAGCTGCTGCTCTTGTAGGATGATGACACATCTTCTAAGAGCAAGAAATTTTATAGAATGCAAAAAAAGCAAAGGCAGTAACAAAGAGATACCCTTACACTTACATATATGGATATGTATACACACACACACACATCCAAAGAACCCTTAAAAAGCTATTATTGGAATAGAATGAAAGGTTTGTTTTCTTACTTGTTTATTTGACTGTGAATCAACACTGTTTTCAGTAAACAGTATTTTATTTCATGAACATTGATAGACGACAAACTGGTTTGGGTCTCTGAACCAGAGGTTCTATAACTTTTGACCTTCATAAAGATTAAACAGGGTTGAGACAGACATTTTTATGGTGAATACCAGGAATGCTAAAAACAAATTTTAAATTAAATTAAATATGCCAATAAGTTATTATAAATTTCCAATTTTATTAGAACTAAAATATAGTTAATGAATTTGTAGACTTTTTAATTATGGATTACATCATTTGCTAAATTACCTAGTCTATACATCTGCCTCAGAAACTTTAGATTACTTCCGAAAGCCACAGAAATGCATCTATCAGGCACTACTTCAAAAAATATTATTCCCGAGTCAAAATAATATTCTGACACTGAAATAAATCCTACTTTTTAAAAGGATATTTTCGTCTTACTTTCTCTATCACAACATTTTCAAATAAACTAAACTAGTTGGAGGCAACAAATAGAAATAGACTCTAAGGAACAGAATATTATATACTACCATATAATTAATAACAGTAGTAAGTAGAAGTATTGTAGGTCATCTGTAAAGATACTTGGAGTGGAAACATTTACAAATCGCTGTCATAATTTTATTTTTAATTTTTGATTTTCAGATATCTAAGAAATAATACAATAAGTGAAATTTGAACATTGATTTTACTTAGAGTACCAGATTAAATATTTTAGATCTTCTCGTAGGGATAAATTTATTTATTGTTCAGCTGTCAGCAAACATTTATTTTTTTAATTTTATTATGCCTTACAGTATGCCCCATTATTATATGGTGTAGCAAGGAATTATATGTCCCAAACAACACAGGAAATTTGTAACTCAGCCTTTGTTTTTACAATACTGTCATATTTTTTAAAATATAAATGTATTCCCTGTGTTGAAGTATTATGCTCAGTTATGTTCTAATGTGCTGTGTACCTACTTCACTTAAATATCTTATCACTCATTCATTCTCTGGCTTAATATTTTCATTCTTTCTATATGTGTATATCAGTGTAACTGTCAAAGTCACTAAACTGTGGTTCTCATGATTCTGCACCTGACAGCATTTTTGTTATAAACTTGTGTAAACTTTTTGATACAACAGTAGTAGGTAATGGTGACTGTGGGTTAAAATACAGCTGACCTTTAGTTTCTGAAATGTTGACAGGGTAAACAATATGAGGCTGCTCTCCTTTTACCACCAGATTTCATTCTAATATCTAGATTTGGGGTGGGGGAGGAATTTTCTCTCTTTTTTTTCCAGGTTGCTCTTTCTGTTAGGAATCTAACTTAAGCTACAGTTCATAAGATAACAAGTTTAAGGATGAGAAGAATGAACCTTAATCTTGCCATTTTGTTTAAATTCTGAGTTTGTAATACATAAAAATGAATAACCTATCATATTTCACAGATATAGGAACTCATTGGAAATTTATTTATACTTCTGACATATACCATGGTACATCATATTACTTCATTTTATTCAAGTAATGCAGAAATAAAAAGAAAACAATTTTTATGGACTGTTGAGGATCACCACATATGGTATCTTAGGTGGTTGTCATCATAACCTCAAGGCAACCAGAAAAGAAAATAGGACCAACTGCCTTGATATTATCATTGTGCTTTAGGTCCTAGAAGTCAGAAAGTTTTTCTCAAATGTGCTTAGACTAAATTCCTCTTTTTAAAATCTCATTCTCGCAGTTTTATCCAGGCCATTGTGTCACTTTATATATTTGAAGAATTATATGGTCTCATACAACAATGTTCTATTCTATCCTTTTTATTTTAGAGATGAGAAAACTAAGGCCTAAGTAATATACTTATTTTACCCAAAATCATACATCTACTTAGTTGCACAATGCAGACTTTAAGTCTGTATCTTACCCATCTTACTATTGTCTCCTTAGTCTTCCCTCTTCTAACATTTCAACGTTTTATTCATTTTCCCTACTTTCTTTTGTCAACAAATTCTCCTTGAAAAGGAATACAAAAAATCACTTGTGTGTCTAATATCAGGGAGATATTATATATTATGCATATATATATATTGTATTGGGCAATAACTAGTTGGCTAATAAATTTTATTAGTGGTATTCTGTAGCAACAGCAAGTGATATATATATTTTCGGATCTTGTTTCATCAGAAATCACATCTAAAGTGGCATGTTCCAAATCTTTGCTTTGGGAGAATAGTCTTATTTTCCCCGTTAGAATTGTAATAATGATTTTCCAGTTATTTCCATGTGCCAGGTTTTGCTAAGAGCTCCTTCCTTTGCCTGGAAATTTTGCTGAATTGCTAAGGGAAGCATTTGCAAAACATTTGTTCAGTTAGAATAACCCAAACAGTAGAATTTATTATAAACACATCTGCTGGCAAACATTTATTGACAATCATTTTAGCTTTTATTTAATAGTTTTTCAATACTCTTTTCCCAAGAAATATCATTCACTATTATTATGACCTTAATGTCAATGGGATCAAGTTCTAAACATTCACCTGTTAAGTTTTATTGAAAATGTCAAATTGTTACATAAAAATAGCTTCAAGAAGAAAAAATAGAGGCAAGTGTAAAATGCTAAACCCCCAAAAATACATTTTTAAACTTCTTTCAAACAAAATAGTAGGCGGTGGACATGATAGAATTTATCTGAGAAATATTGAGCACTCTGTAGTTTATTGAAAGACTTACAGAGTTTTGTAATACTAAGAATGGTTTGTAAGCATTCTAGTTTAGATTCTCTTTATTATTACCTGTGATTTGTTATGTATTACTTTAATTGCCTCAAACATAATTCTTAGTCACCGTTAAGATTTAGAAACAAAAGCTTGAGGCTTGTGATACACTTCAAATTTTCCAAAAGAAAAAACAAAACAACAGTTCTGCTATTTTTTTATAGTCTTGTAATCTAAAAGGTTTCCTTTATATTGCCTTATTATTGATAATACATAAAACTTTTTACTACGTCTGTTGACATTATCTCCCTGATCTGTTTTGAATAAAAATAAGAACCGGCAGATAAAAGTAAAAGACGTAGGTATCCTGTTGTTTAATAAAACTTAATGTGTTTACCTCCCTCTCACTTTCCCTTAGAAAAAACAGAAAAACATTTTAAGAATAGGAATCCAGAATCTTGGTTCACCTTTGTGGGGAGATGACATTTGCTGGACAGAAAACTGTGACAGCAGTCACAGTCTTACGAAGTTCCTCTATATGCTCCGTGGTCTTCTGCGAACCTCTCTTTCAGCCTGTATCATCACAGTGCCAACACACCTTATCCAGGTAAGAACTTTCCAAAACTACTTTCTCCTAACTCGTGGTTTATAGTGAAGAGCAGTTTATAAGTGCTTTATGAATCCGGTAAATTATTTTCATGTGCCATTTGGATAAAAGAGACTTCAGATGCTTGAAATGCCGGAGCAGCAAGATGTCCTTTAGATTATTCAATTCCCTAGTACTTGTGGTTTTAATATACAGTGAGTATGTGGTAATTTCATCTTCACTAATTTTATTATTTTTTTCTTTGATTTATTGTGAACTTGCTAGTATCATTGTGACATGAGGTTGATTTTGCTGTCGTATCTTGTCGTTGATCATAAAGCTGATCTGCGTATAGATCTTGAAGAGATATTTTTACACCCATGTATAGCAGCATTATTCACAACAGCTAAAATGTAGAAGCAACCTGACTGTTCACTGACAGATGAATAGATAAGCAAAATGTGGCATATCCACACAACGGGGTATTATTCAGCCTTAAAAAGGAAGGAAGTTCTCACATGTGCTGCAACAGGGATAAATCTTGAGAATGTTAGGCTCAGTGAAATAAGTCAATCATTGAAAGACAAATACTGTGAATCTAGTTATATGACATACTTGGAGTAGTCAAAATTATGGAGACAGAAAATAGAATGGTAGTTGCCAGGTGCTGGGGGTGGGAGAGAATGAGAGTTATTATTTTAATGGGTATGGAGTTTCAGTTTTACAAGATGCACAGAGTTCTGGAGATGGCTGGTGGTGATGGTAGCACAACATTATGAATGTGTTTAATACTACTGAACTGTACACTTAAAAATGGTTAAGGGCTTCCCTGGTGGCACAGTGGTTAAGAATCCACCTGCCAATGCAGGGGACATGGGTTTGAGCCCTGGGTCAGGAAGATCCCACATGCCGCAGAGCAACTAAGCCTGGGCACCACAACTACTGAGCCTGCACTCTAGAGCCTGCGTGCCATAACTACTGAGCCCGCATGCCACAACTACTGAAGCCGGTGCACCTAGAGCCTGTGCTCTGCAACAAGAGAAGCCACCACAATGAAGAGTAGCCCCTGCTCGCCACAACTAGAGAAAGCTCGTGTGCAGCAACAAAGACCCAACACAGCCAAACATAAATAAATAAATAAATATATATATATATAAATAAATTTATTTATTTTTTTATTTTTAAAAAATGGTAAACTTTACACTATATGTACTTTACCACAGTAAAAAACATTGGGAAAAAAAGCTGATCTGAATAGGACTAGTCCCCGTCTTCCCTCCTTGTTTCTATATATATTTCTCCTGAAGTTACACTCTCATAAAAAGAGGCCAGTCTCCCCAGAGAAAGAGGGGTCTTTGTAAGATTTCCTCATTGGTTCAAAAAAGTTCTTTTCTTAAGAGTGTTCAAGGGGCAAGTTTGGGACTGTTTCCACAGTATGTATGTATATATGTACACATATACTATAACATGATACTAGAAATAATACAACTGAAATACCTGCTGCAATGAATGGAATGTGAAAGTCAAAGTAACTAAATCACTGAAATCATTTTTTCTAATGTACGTACTAAAACACTTTGATTTGGAATGAATTATAGCAGAGAAGTTTTGAGCTTTGTTTTACTTCTCTAAGAAATAGCAATTATAACAACAATGAGAGCAACTAGCAAATAAAAAACACTAAGTCAGGACCTAACAATTTGTATAGAATTTTTATGTAAATGCTATTATCTCCATTTTACATATAAGGAAACTGAGGTATAGAGAAATTCAGAAATTAGATCAAGGTTAAATACTTGAGAAACCATAATTTGAACCCAGAAAATCAGATTCTAGAACCATATTATGGGAAAATTCTACTACAATATCTAACAGATTTGTATTCTGGAACTCATTCTTTCAAAGCTAGTAAATCTCAAATCTTTAACCTCAGAGCTAAATAGAAAGGACTTGAAGGGTTCATCTGAATTAAGCTCCTGTCCTTGGATACGTTAAGCATTATCCCTGTTTCACAACTGAGGTCTGAACTTAAATGACATATTCAAGCAAATCAAAGAAACAAGGACTATGCTTGGTGACACTCCAAAGGTCTGTGAGAACTTTACATTTAATTACATAACAGAAATATAGCAGATGTAATTGAAACTTGGAGGTCTCCAGGGAGTACTTGAGTACTCGAATAAGAATAGACATATAAAACAATGGAATAGAATTGACAGTCTAGAAATAAACCTGTACATCTGTGGTCAACAAATTTTCAACAAGGGTGCCAAGACCATTCAATAAGTTGGACAACTTTTGCTACATGCAAAAGAATGAAGTTTGGATGCTTACCTCACACCATATACAAAAATTAATTCAGAATGAATCAAAGACCTAAATTTAAGAACCAAAATAATTATGAAATAAATATACGTATATATGTAATTTTTAAATTTATTTCAAAGGTGCCTATGCAATAAAGAAAAGAAAGAAAAAAATTTCTAAAGCCATTTTGGTAGTGATCATCATTATTATTTAGAGAAGAGATTCCAAACCTATTGTGAATGTTTGTGACAGTGATTCCTCTAGCCTCTGTGTAAGGGAAGAGCAGTAATACTATCAGAAGACTTCAAATCATCCTATGTACACCCCTGAACATTAAGCAATATTTGAATTTTGGTATTTTATAGATATATTTGAATTCTTGTAAAACTGAAAAAGATATAATTTAAATTCTGCTTTTTAAAATACCAGTAGGGCTTCTATATATTTTATAGATATATATATCTATAAATAGATATATATAGAAGACTTCAAATCATCCTATGTACACCCCTGAACATTAAGCAATATTTGAATTTTGGTATTTTATAGATATGTTTGAATTCTTGTAAAACTGAAAAAGATATAATTTAAATTCTGCTTTTTAAAATGCCAGTAGGGCTTCCCTGGTGGCGCAGTGGTTGAGAATCTGCCTGCCAATGCACGGGACACGGGTTCGAGCCCTGGTCTGGGAAGATCCCACGTGCCGCGGAGCAACTAGGCCCGTGAGCCACAATTACTGAGCCTGTGCGTCTGGAGCCTGTGCTCCGCAACAAGGGAGGCCGTGATAATGAGAGGCCCACACACCGCGGTGAAGAGTGGCCCCCACTTGCCGCAACTAGAGAAAGCCCTCGCACAGAAACAAAGACCCAACACAGCCATAAATAAATAAATAAAAATTTTTAAAAAATTAAAAAAATAAAATAAAATAAAATACCAGTAAAGAGACTATTTTGAAAAGGAAATAGGAAAACATAAGGTCAGACTTTGGTGACCTTATACCACAGTCTCTTCCCTAGACAATTTTTTTTTTTTTTTTTTTTTAAGGATTTTCTTATTTTATTTATTTATTTATTTATTTTTGGCTGTGTTGGGTCTTCGGTTCGTGCGAGGGCTTTCTCCAGTTGCGGCAAGCGGGGGCCACTCTTCATCGCGGTGCGGGGACCGCTCTTCATCGCGGTGCGCGGGCCTTTCTCTATCGCGGCCCCTCCCGTCGCGGGGCACAGGCTCCAGACGCGCAGGCTCAGCAATTGTGGCTCACGGGCCCAGCTGCTCCGCGGCATGTGGGATCTTCCCAGACCAGGGCTCGAACCCGTGTCCCCTGCATTAGCAGGCAGACTCCCAACCACTGCGCCACCAGGGAAGCCCTTCCCTAGACAATTTTGCCTAGCTATCGTATAGTAGTCTTCTGGTCCTAATATCAGTGGAGCTATAAAAAAAAAACAAATAAATTATTCCCTTGCTCTTTGAACAGGACATCTGACCATATATTTGGTTTTTTATGAAAATACTTAGGAGAAGATGTAAAACTTAACAGTTTGCTTAAACCAGTCATGATATAAATAGTGGATAAAACTCTAAATAACTCTTAAAGACTGGCAAGGAAAATCACAATGTTTAGGCTAAGAAAAGAGAGTAAGAAGTGGAAGCAGTATGCTTACAAAGCTAACCAAAGACATATGCATACACAGAACCAGGGAACTGTGAGTTTGTTTAATAAAAACTTGCATAGTGATTTCTACAGGCCAGTTGCAGTCCTAAGATCTTTTCAAATATTAACTCATTTAATCCTTATAATAATCCTATATTGTTGGTGCTATCATTATTTCCATTTAATAGATAAGGAAAAAGGGACAGAAAATTTAAGTGACTTTCCCAAGATCACACAGCTACTTGAGTGACAGGATTTAGATCTAAGCGTTTCCCTTCCAAATACCATACTCTTAACCACCATGCTCTGCTGCTTATTCAATGGAAGTACCAAAATAGGGTCAAAATTAAGAAGCAGACTGTGCACAAAGTAGCGTTCAATGATAGAAAGAGCCTGGGCTTTGGAGGGAGATAGACCCAATTAGTAATTTGGTCTTAGTCAAGTCCTAACTTTCTCAGCCTCAGCTTCTTCATTTGTAAAAATTCAGAGGATTAGCAATAACATGTGCTCACCCAGTGCTGGCACATGGTAGGCACTCATTATATGTCAACAATTGTCACCTTCACTATTGTTACTTAAACAGACCCCCAAAACTGAGAATTTGAACAGAGATCAGGCTACAAAAACTAAGGTACACAAGTCCATCGAAGTAATAGAAATCTTCAGCTTTCTGCCTCTTTTTATGAACAACATGGACAGGATCTTCTCACAGGATAGACAGGTTAAGAAGCTTGGCTGAAATCAGATGGCCATTGAAGTCTTAGTAACATCACCTTGTTGTAACATGACTCTTTTTAACATCATACATCAACTTC
The DNA here is from genome assembly GCF_949987535.1 of Balaenoptera acutorostrata. Taxonomy (NCBI): domain Eukaryota; kingdom Metazoa; phylum Chordata; class Mammalia; order Artiodactyla; family Balaenopteridae; genus Balaenoptera; species Balaenoptera acutorostrata. The sequence continues at coordinate 28,023,355 of NC_080072.1, read as the reverse complement.
CTCTCGACTATGACCAGTGCCTTCCCTGCAGACTCTAAGTCAAGGTTTAAATGGTGATTGAATAATTTATTCAATCAACAAATGTTTATTGCAAGTACTATTCTAGGCATCCATGGGGATATAGTAGTGAAGAAGACAAACAAGGTCCCATCCTCCTGGAGTTTTTTCAGAAATATGAAAGATAGAATGGATGGAGCAGACAGTTAGTATATGCACGTATTTTGGATGCTTGAGCTTGGTATTTGAGAGTAAAGTAGATTCTGACAGGAAATAGAAATGCAGTTTGATATCCTTGGAAATTCTGTCATATAATTAAACATCTATAGATAATAGAAGTGTGACACCTTTATTTGAATATATTATATAAAGTAACACTAGATTAAAAGTATATAAAATATCTATTTCTCTTAGATGGGGAAAAACAGCCAATCACAGCCCTCAGAATGGGAGAAAATATTTGCAAACAAAGCAACTGACAAAGGATTAATCTCCAAAATATACAGGCAGCTCATGCAGCTCAATATCAAAAAAACAAACAACCCAATCCAAAACTGGGCAGAAAACCTAAATAGACATTTCTCCAGAGAAGATATACAGATTGCCAACAAACACATGAAAGGATGCTCAACATCACTAATCATTAGAGAAATGCAAATCAAAACTACAGTGAGGTATCACCTCACACCAGTCAGAATGGCCATCATCAAAAGATCTACAAACAATAAATGCTGGAGAGGGTGTGGAGAAAAGGGAACCCTCTTGCACTGTTGGTGGGAAGGTAAATTGATAACAGCCACTATGGAGAACAGTATGGAGGTTCCTTAAAAAACTAAAAATAGAACTACCATATGACCCAGCAATCCCACTACTGGGCATATACCCTGAGAAAACCATAATCAAAAAGAGTCATGTACCACAATGTTCATTGCAGCTCTATTTGCAATAGCCAGGACATGGAAGCAACCTAAGTGTCCATCAACAGATGAATGGATAAAGAAGATGTGGCACATATATACAATGGAATATTACTCAGCCATAAAAAGTAATGAAACTGAGTTATTTGTAGTGAGGTGGATGGACCTAGAGACTGTCATACAGAGTGAAGTAAGTCAGAAAGAGAAAAACAAAGACCGTATACTAACACATATATATGGAATCTAAAAAAAAAAAAAGGTTCTGAAGAACCTAGGGGCAGGGCAGTAATAAAGACGCAGACGTAGAGAATGGACTTGAGGACACGGGGAGGGGGAAGTGTAAGCTGGGACGAAGTGAGAGAGTGGCATGGACATATATACACTACCAAATGTAAAATAGATAGCTAGTGGGAAGCAGCCACATAGCACGGGAAAGTCAGCTCGGTGCTTTGTGTCCACCTAGAGGGGTGGGATAGGGAGGGTGGGAGGGAGGAGATATGGGGATATATGTTTATGTATAGCTGATTCACTTTGTTATACGGCAGAAACTAACACACCATTGTAAGGCAATTATACTCCAATGAAGATGTTAAAAAATAAATAAATAAAGATTACATGAAGTTCAAAAAAGAACAGCCAATCAGTGTTCTTACTTTAGTTATTAGCATTCTGTCAGACCTGTACAGTAATGATTAGTTACCCTTTATTATACTTTTGGCATGCTTCCCATGTTTAATTTCATTGTAGAGAAGGAACACATAGTTAAGGAAATTGCAAAGAGGGGGAAAAGTTAAAATAGGGAAAATAATGATATAGATTCGAAGCTGACTTTAACTTATTGTTGTAATAAGACTTTTGCAAGTAGAGTGGAAAAAAATTATTTTTAAATGTGCATTTGAACTATTTTCTGCTCAGCCTCATAACTTTGAACTTGAAATAGTTTATTTCCTTTGGGTTAGAGATTATTTTCATCACAGCACAGGAAATAACAAGCGTACGTTGAAACAAATGAATAAAATAAATTCTAAATATCTGTTTGCTGAAAACACTAAAATTATTCATCAAATATATTATGAATGTCTTAAAATATGTGTGCATATATAGTCCTAAACAATTTTCCCTGTGAAGTAGTATTATTGCTCATCTGGTCTCTTGCTAGAATATAGTTTTAGTATCTGCCCAAAGACACTGTATTAAAAATGTGTGTGAAAATGGCCAAGTTAAATACAGACTTTGTTACATGCTGAACTGTGGAGCAAAGTGTCATTAGAAGGAGCAGAACTATGGACGGCTCCCCTATATTCCGGCATTACTCAGTTCCCAGATCCCTGCTGTGTAGTTGTTCCACTCGCCAAGAAGCCTGTTAAAGAGCCCCCAAGAGCATGTGTACGGCCCTCCATGTTAATAGTTAATTGGTGAGGATGGCAAGATGAGAGGACAGCCGAACATGTGGTCTCTCAGACTCAAGCAGTAGACAGACCTTTAGTTATAATAACAGCAGCTGCTCACATTCTCACAACTCAACTGTTCAAAACTGTTGTCGAGTGAAGATTATCGTGGATTGAAAAAGAAAGAGGAAAAGTTACATCTAAGAAAAATAACTAAAACGCTACCTTGAAACTCTTCCTTCCTATTATCTTAAGTATGAAAATATTATTTCAACTTTTAAAAACTTAAGTATAAATTTCCATATTAAAGATTGTTATGTTTCAGCTACATTGAACATTCTGCTTCTTTTTTTCCTGTTTACTGTTAGAAACACAAATGTTGTACACCCTTCGAAACTTTTTAACGAGCTTTTTTTACAGGGTGATAACTTTGAAGCTGTTATAATCGGATACTGTTTGATTTCCATATCTAGCAATATATGAAACTCTAATGTTTTTTGGTCTTATAAATGAGAACTGGCTTACTATTAGCGAAATTTGTCATCCACTTGCAAATTATACAAATATTTTGTGCCTTTTAAATTAATTTTATTTTCAATTATCAGTGACAGTTCTGCTTAAGAAAAATGGTGACCGATAACATTTATTCTTTTTGGAAATAGAAACTTAGTTTCATGCCTTATTATGATTATATTGGCGAGGTGAAAGGAAAATAAATTTCCCCTAGCTTATGCATTTTATTTACACACTCTGTGACAGGTTGTTCTTGATTTGTATTTTTTATTGATTGAAAGCACTTTTACCTGACTGTCAGGAAATAAATATTAAAGCACTTAGAGTTGAAATTAAAATAGGAAAGATTATTTTTCTATACCTTTCTCACAGCTTTCCTTTCAAAAAGAAAATTTACTTTTTATTATTGCTAATCTATTCAAGCTGTCATAATCTACACTTTTAAGGAATTTTTAAATATAAACAACCCAATAAATTTCTCCTTAACTATAGTAATGCAGGAATGAAAACTTCCTTGACATTACTGATGATAAAATATGAAATAACTTTTTCTCATTCTACAATAATTCTTTGTATTGCTAGCATTTAATGTATTTGCTTATAGAACATTAGTTGGTAAACTATTTGAACTTTCTTTTATTCAGAATAGATTTTAGATTTGAAACTGCCCTATAACATATTTTTATTGGTCATCACTGGCATTTGGTCAGTAATAACCTTATTCAGTTTTTATCATAAACCACTATTTTCCAACAATTTTATCTGTGGAATTTCCCTCCCCACCTTCCCCCCGCCTCCAGCTACCTCACTGAAGAAAACTATCACCAGCATTAGTTAGCTTATACCAAGGAAAAATCATTTTCTGAAGAAAAGCAGGAAGACAGGCCCTTGTTACATGTCTCTTGAAAACTGAATGAAGTTTTATTTAGTGTGTTATTTTAATTGATATATTTTCAAATCGATCTTCTATAATATTAATATATGAAAACTTTGAACCCACTGAAGTAAATGATGCAGTATGTTTCAGTGTAGAGAAATTCAGAACAAACCTTTTCACATCCATAAACTTTTGTGTGTGCATGCTGAGTATTTTAGCAGCTAAACTCTAAGGCAAGCAATGGACAGCTATAGAACTAACCACTAACATAGGATTATGAAATGTGGACTCCAGTGGCCTTGTGAATTTCTCTCAGTGTGAAATCTTTTATTCTTAAAACAAGACCTAAGGATAATTGCATGGTAAGGGAACAACAGACTCTTATGAATTTACAACTGTAAAATTCTGGAAAATATTTTTTTTGTAATTGTTGATATGAGCATCATTATAGGAAAGCATAACAACACCTTCTGCCATATAACTTAATCTATCTTAAGTGGTCTTTTTAAATGTACTTTATTAAGGAGAATTATTATTTGAAATGGTCTTTTTAAATGCAGTTTGTTACAAATATTTAAGGCTGAAAAGTACAGATTCAATCTCTTGATCACGACTATCAATAATTAAAGGATAAAGTTGGATATTCTGGGTATCAATTTTTCATATTCTCAACTAAGAATCTGCCTTAATTTTTCTAGACCTTCTCAACTACTCTGATATAGATTGCAAAAAATTAACATTTTTAAAAGTTTAAAAAGAAATAAGTTTTTTAAATGAAATGAATCATATTAAACGCATATTAATTTTACCATACTTGTCAAATTCCAGTCTTTGAAAATTTAGTAACTTCATACAAGTCTGGTTGGGTGTAAACAGAGTCTGTTTTTCTTTACAACAACAAATAATAGAACTGTGTTTCAACTCTGCTCCTATACGCTTGGATTTATAAATTTTTATAGTTCCAGTTTTTTTTTCTTCTGTTTCATATTGCATAATCTAGTGTTTGATTGATTTTTTAAATCAAATCTTAGCTTGTATGCGTTATACTTATATTTCTAATTTACTTTCTTGGTCCAGGATTTTTGAAAGTTTTTACACAAATAAACTCCAAATTTCTTATAAGTTTCTGTCTACGTAGAGCGTTAGGAGCAGTATATGTGCCATTTTGTCTTAGTGTAAATATGCATATTAAATAAGGGTAGCATATTTAAAACTGTCAGTAAGATTCATGTGTGTCTTCAGAAGTAAAAAGAGTCATTTAGAAACCTTTTATTATAATTAATCTAACCAAATCATATTCGATAAGGCATACAATGAAAAATAATTTTGACTTTAAATACTTTTTTACTTTCCCTAAAATTATGAAGTTTTGGTTCATATACCGATTCATACTATATAGTTCCTAGTAGTGGTGATGGTTGTTAAAGTACTATTTAGAGCCAAAATTTTCAAATATATGAATGATAGAAATAGTGAAATGTCTCATCACAGTATGGAGATTGAGTCATCTGTTTGGGCATATGGAATCTTTGGCTGCTGGACTGCATAGTCTTTATAATGCCCAATGTCCAGGCATGGACACAACTGTTCTGGGAGCAGAATCGGGGAGGGACTCTGTGTTTCATCTCCTTGAACATGATAGAAATAAAAAAAGGGGAAGGATCTTTAACATTATTTTTATTATAGACTCTCCTCTACTACATCACTTTTGTGTACAGAAAAGAAGTACAACTTTACTTAATTTTGTATTTATTTTACAAATAGAATTACTAAGCTTTTTATCTTGGGTGTTACAAGCTTTCTGAAAAACACCTATAAGAAAATGCAAATTTTGAATTATTCCTATTTATATACTTAGATGCATACCTTCCCTTAAAGAAAGATTACTGTCTTCAAAGAAAGGCGATACTTATTTCTTAAAATCGAGACAAAACATGCTTGAAACGAATTATAATTTAAAAGTGTTTAAGTACCTGGTCATATATTATATCCTAACATTATTTTTTAGCCCTTTGCTATTAATTACATTATTATTACTATATAAAGAGTTCCGGCTTCTCTAATAATGTTTTCGCACCCTATGTAGTTAATCTTTAATGTTGGGGAGGACGGGGGAGAGATTAAATTAGCCTTGTAACCTCTTTCTCTTCCAAGCTGATGATGGAAAATAAAAGCTCTTAGCCACAAAATGTAACACTTAGAATTAATATTTAATTAGACTAGCAAATTGTACACTGTGGCTGAAAGCTTCCGAAGAGTTTTTAGTGCCACAATTGACCTACAGGTTTAATAATAACTCACTTCTAGAAGCAAGTGCCAGTTCAGCATAGTAGAGCCACTGTAAGAAAGTCCTGAGAGATTAAAATCAGCAAACCAAATGGCAGGCAGGGATTCCTGGGATGGAGCCTTCTGGAAAGCTGGGAGCTGGAATAGCTTTTAAGCCAGGATTCAGATGAGAACAGTGGGTGAAAAAGCTGATCCCTCCTGTTCTGGGAGCTTCTGGTTGTAGGCCAAAATCTTAGAACAGATTTTTACTAAATGTTTTTGCTGCAGCTATTAACTTACATTGAAAATCAAATATTGAATAATTTTTCTGTAAAATTTAACAAAATTTTTGTGTAAACATTAGTTCTTAATTTCTTATATATTAGTACATAATATCTGTAAACTCAGATCATTAGATTATCAGATGGGTTTGGCGCTGTACATCTATGCTGTTTTGCTGTGACATGCTGTTTCCTTGTTCCCTGTATAGTTGATTTATATGGTTCATTTCTATATTATTTCATTACGGGGCATTATGCAGAGCCTGAGAAAGAGATTCTGAAGTCTGTAGCCCAAGAAATTTTTTCTTCCAGAAGAGATATATATCAACAAACATAAATCAGAAGCGTTTTTAATTTTTAAAGACCTAATATTTATAAAAGCAATTCTGCATTTGTTTATGCTTATGATGCAATTAAATTATAAGTAAATAATTGGACCTCCTGGTGAAACATTGGATCCTTATATCTCTGAGAAATTAATCTGGTGAAAAAATAGGATACTGTGAGTTTGAAAATGTGCAAACACAGAACAGCCAACTAAAAAAGGAACACCTTACATAATTTGTTGGTTATATCTTAAATAATTGAAGGAAAGCTAGTCATTAGTTAAAAATTCAAGCAGGTGAGAACCTTGCCAGCAGAGGGAGTAGTCCTGTCTTCCGTCAGGTTCCCATCATATTCCCACCTGCCTCAGCCTTTTTCGCAGCCAGTCTCCCATCTGGACCTGGCTCTGTCAGCCTGTTCCTGATGACAGGCTATAATTTTATACTCAATATGGGATTATTCTAAGCTGATTTTAAATTTTAGTATCTTTAACCTACCACTGCATCGCAAACATCAGCTGGATGCTCTGTTTGATATTTGGATATTAGCAGTTGTTTTTCCAGGCAGGGTGTGAGCTTTTGGACATCTGCGAATTGCATTTTAAGGGTTTCACGTATAAAGTAGTGAGCAACAAATTTCTGATTTAGGAAGTTACCCATGAAAGGTTTAAAAATACAAGTAAATTTCCATGGGAATAATTTCTATAATATGAAACTAGATGGTGTATAGTTTATTAAAAATGCCTAAAATTAATTTTGAATATTTTGCCATTATTCTGTTCAGCCTATCCATTACAGCATTTTGTTCAGTCCATTTATTAGGGTTTTCAGAATATGTAAGTTTTTTTAATGTTTTATATAATAACTTACTAAAAAATAAAACTGATGTAAACAAATGTTCTGCAAAGCATGTAGTATTTGAGACCAGTGTAAATGTAAATAATATATCTGAAAATAACATCATGTGTTCTTTAAAAAATGCTTCAATTTTAAGGAACCAACATTTTCATACCAAAATATAGAATAACAAGTATATGATCAGATGGAAAACAAAAAATATGGCTCCATTGCTTAATCCTAGTAAAAATCCTGGTATTTGGCAACATACTCAGCAATTTCTTTTGCCCTTGAGGTAGGTATATTTACCATTAGCTTCTTTGTGGATATGTTTTAAACATTAGAAAAAAGAACCAAAATATGTTGTTTTATGATTTCCCTACATGAATATCAATATACAATGCTACCAAGAGAGTGTTGCCATTAGGATTTTTTTAATTTACAAAAGTTCCTCCATATTTTAAAATTGTGTGTGACCTTGAATAAAGTTCAGTATTAAATCTGGAAAGATTTAATCTAATACCTTCACTAAGGTATTAATATGATTATTAATATGTATTAGTATAATTTTGATAAAATTATATTCTTTCTTAAATTCAAAATTAACTATGAATATAATTATCTCCCCACTATCAATTTTTTTTTTAGTAAAATAAGAGTCTAATCCACAGAAGTAAGTGACAACTCTGGGAAGGTGAGGGAAGGCATGTAAAAAGTTACAAACTGTATAACTTTTAATTTTATTATTTCATAGTCTTGATTTCAATTGAATGGAGAACTTAATAAGCATGGAAAAACAAATACCTCATTAAATATCCCTAGATTTATCCTTTCATTCAAGTTTGTTTTTTTTTTTGATTACACGACAAAAAAAAAAATGTCATGAGTTGTGGTATGTTTGTGTTTCTAATATCATTTTTTTTAAATGTTATTATAACTTGAGCTGTTAAGTAGAATAATTGCTTTTCTTGTGGTGAGTCCCTCCCCACCATAGACACACACATCGTTTCACATAGTAGGGTCAAACATAAATTTAAATATTTGTTTAACTGTTCAGTATTAACCTGATAGTGCTTTTGTGCTGTTGTAGTCCCAAATCTGATGTGCGTGCCATACTCAGACGGAGCTCTACCCTTCACATTGTGTGTTTGCTGTCTTTCTTGTTTGAGTAACCCAAGAACTTATTCTAATTTGGGGCGTTTCACAAATGCTTTATGTCAGTTGATTTATTCCTTTCAAGCTTCTTGATAGTTAAGTGATTGGTTAATTACTTTTTAATTATCTTGTTAAAATCTTTCCTGGAAGTATATATTGTATCGGTACAAACTATATCATTTATATTGTTGAGATAATTAGGTCCAAGTAAGTAAGGAAATATTCAGAGTTTTTTGATATATTCTCATTGTTATTTGGTCACTCTAAATAGGTATCGCAACCATTTTTATTAAAAAACAAAGGGAGCTTCCTGTGGCAGTGGTTGAATCTTTATCTCTTAACAAAGTTCTTAATTTTGGCTTTATGAGCTTTGAATTGGAAAAGAGCATTAAATTAACCTTCCTTTATTTAAAATCTATTTAATGGATTTGGCATATCCTAATAAAAAGAGGTTACCATTCTGTAGAAGTAAATAGGAAACATTCTATGAAACCAAACAAGGAACAATCAAAACAAAAACTCTGTGAAGTTTTTCTGTGAAATTAAAATTGGAGTAAGAAGGTAGTCAACTGGACATTCTGATTTGCCTTTTTTATTTGCAACATCATTTGACATAATTTAAATTTAAGTAATTAATTAAGAAATTACACCACAACAGAAAGTTTTAAGAACCTTTTATGTAACTTAATACAATGCTATTTGGGATTGCCAGCAAACTCTTAAAACTCCTGGACCCTGGCTCTCTTCTGGCTTCCCTCCTAGTCATGTCTTGGCTACTATCCAGAGCTGACAACTTTCACCCAGGACTGAAGGGCGATTTGCCTAGTATAAGAAAGATTTTTGAGTCATCCTAGATTTTCACATCCAGATAGGCAGGAAGGAAGATTGGCAGTATCACTGTATATATTTGGATGATGTCATTATGCCATGCATGCGGTGTAACCGTTAATTTACTCATACTGGTGAATCCTGAATGTCCTTACTCAAATATTCTATTGGCAACTATATTGCAACAACTTCAAATTTAACACAAAAATTATTCAAAATGTATGTCTAAGTAACAGATGCACAAATACCTTTACTTCTCCATTTCCAACTACATACATATACTGTAGACTAAAGAGGTTTCGCATCTTGGCTAATAACATAAAAACACTTAGAATCTCTTAAGATGAGAATATAGAAGTTCCAGTTTCCAGGCCTCTGCTAAAATCATTATGCTAAAGCTTTCTGAACATTGCAGGTTATAATAAGACAATTTATTGTCCATAGTGCATTATTCCTAAAGTGAATTGTGATTATTACGCTTTTAAGGATTTTTAAAAGCAGTTAATTTTAGATTCTTTTAAGTAAATTTACCTACCTTTATCTAAAAGACCATTTAGTATTAATATTACGATTTGAAAGACATTTTGACAAGAGTGGTTTTAAGATATGATTACATCAATATACCACGTTCCCTATGAATCTTGGAGGTAAAGAAGTAATCTGTAACACTATTTGAACTTTTAAAAAAGTAAGTACCTTTACATGCCCAAATATCTTTTATGCTCTTACAAATAATTGGAAGACTGAATGAGTTTAGTATAAAATTTATCTCATTCCGAAACTTAGATGTTATTCTTATATAATTTCCTGTGCTTTTTATTTTATAGACATTTTTCAGATATCTATACAACTTTCACAATTAATCTGGTTTGCCACATTACATAAACTGTTTTCCAGAATTGCTGTGCAGAAAGCAGTAAGGTCACCGTTAAATGTAACTTATTTTATGGTAATGATTAAAAGTTTATTCTTGTTCTGATACTTCATAGAAGCTTTTAAAATAGAATTTCGTTTGTAGTTAATAACTGATGTAAACCTATGGAACTTAGCAATATGACAAATGAAATATATGTATGAGTTTCTGAGATTTTAAAATCTAGGCTGTCTATCTTTTATATTAATTCATCAGTTTTCCTCTGCAAGGTGGACAATTGATATTTTTAATCTCCCACAAATTACCTTAAAAAGACTTATAATGCAGATAAATATTAGAGGATGTTAAGTGGTTTATTAGTCAATTTTAAGGTTAAATTAAGGAAAGAAACCTTCTTTGAAATAAATGTCAAGTTGACCATTTAAATACGCAGGACCTTGCTTATATACTACTAGAATGGAAGACTAATTCCATACTTAAACCTTACAATTTCTATCATTCATAAGCCCTAGCTTATATCACCGAAATCCTGATATTTGAGTCGTAACAAAAATTGACTTTTATAATTTTAGATTCAGATATTTAGATACAAAGGCTCAGTCTTCTATTTATAGATAAAAGGAAATCTGACCTTTTTGATTAAGAAATATTGTCAGTAGCCTTTATAAGTGCTTGTTCATCTGAGGGTCCATGACAGGAGTACTCTTCCCAGTTGAGTTTATCCTAAAAATGAAATGATAAGAGTCTGCTGGTTGTTATCTAAGATCCTTCTTAATGGGAGAACCACATGGTTATTCTTCATCTCCCACTTGTTCTCACCCTCTACAGCCAACTCAGCCATACCCCACCCCCACCCCAACATTGTTCAGTACTCAGCACAATGAATCATTTTCAAGTTGACTCATTGTGAACTGTCTCCCAGCTGTTGGAATGTCTGGCAGACATTTTTGTTTGGGTGAAGAATAACTGGCTGAAACCCAACCTGGATGAGCTCGATATAATGGTCTTTGGCTAAAGAAATATTGAGAGGAGCATGTTTATGGCCTTTGAAACCCCTGTTATTCCTGGAGTAGGACCATCCCCTGTGGCATAGAACTGAAAGTAAGGGATCAATCTGGATTATTTTCTCACCATTGAATGAAAAATTGCCTTGGAAAAAATAGGCATTTCCAAACGATGTTCGTTTTTCTATTCTTGGTACCCCCCCCCCGTGATTGAAAGTATTAAAGACAATTAAGGATAATTACTTTTGCTGCTTCCTTTTAAGAGCACTATTTCAAAGGCTGTAATATTCTCTTCATAACACACATTTCTACTTACAGAGGAGTTACAAAGTACTGCCCTAGATGTGAGTTAACTAGTCACTTCAGCATAATGTTTAGTGACAGAGGCTACTGTGTATTTTAAACCAAGTCAGTTAACATTAACCAGCCCTCTTTTATTTTTCATTCTTATGCGATCTTTACAAGAGAACTTAAACAGAGGAATACCAGTAAGCTCAATAGTCAATCACATTTTCAGAAAGTGAACATATTTGATTATATTCGGACTTTTCTTAACAGGGGACACAGCATGAGACTGTAAATTGTCTTGACTGTTTTACATTTCCCATACTTTTTTTAAGGATTAGTTTTAAAATGACATATCAGTGTATAAAATGGGAGTTTCAAAATTGTAAAATTTTATAAACAACAATCTTTTCAACTTATCCTGATCTTCAGGTCAAATATTTTTCTAAGGTGTTAGAGCCTATAAAATAGTTTTCAAACCTATCACCCTATCAGGAGTTATAAGGAATACTGAACTTTATTAAATTAAATAATTCAAGAAAACCTGCAGATTATTGTGATTATATTTTTAATTATTATATTTTTTATAGCCATGAAATTCTGGGCATTTTAGAACTATTGCTATTTAAAATGTGACATCTTTTATAATGTATTGTTCAGCAGTATTTTTGATTCAGGTCTGGTTGTGTTGGGAAGGAAAGGGTAGGCTACTAGTCTAGTGCTGGTCATCTGCAATCTTTTCTTTGCCTTTATCGTTATTACAGAGTCAAATAGCAGCATCTGGAAAGAGAGAATAGAAGACTGCAGAGCTGGCCATGCTGCAGACTCTTAGCTGGACCCTTCCATGTTTCTAATATGATACAGAGGACCTCAGCTATTAAACGGCTGGGACGTGGTCCCAGTTGACAGATGTTAGTGGGATCTTCCCTTATACGTTATACTGTACTATATACTGCTTCTAAATTCTGATGTTTATCAGATTTTACGATGGGCAATGGGTAAAGTAATTTGAAAAAATAATAGTATATGAAAATAAAGATAGCCTTGCCCCTTAAGACAAGAGAAAAACTATTTTTCTATGAAAACTAAGGTATGCCCCCTCAGCTCTTCGAATTAGAGTAGCATACTTACATGGGACGTATTTTCCACCCAGTTTTCCACCTGTGGTAGCTTTAACTTTTAAGTTATTTCTCCATGTTGATAGTCTATCTTCTCTACAATTTGTCACTGAGATGGCATAATGACATTGTCTAGATGGTATATTTTAAATATAACATGAGTGTTTTGTTCCCTTGTTTTACAGAATAAAGCAATCATTGCTCGTGTTACAAACTTGTCAGATACAGTAGTTGGTCTGGAATCATTTATTGGTTCTGAGAAAGAAACCAACCCACTATATAAGGATTATCATGGTAAGCAGCATCTTTATAATGAAAAGGGCGTGTTCCAATTGCCTGGAAGAATCTTGTCCAGTCATGATATCTACTGTCATGTAGCATGAATTTTATTTTTTAATATATCTGTTAAACGTTTTTCCTTCCTGGCCAATCTTTCATGACAGCTTGTCACCAAACTACATTATGACTAAGAAGCATAGTAGCTATTTGAAAGGTGTCAAACCCATGTACTAAGGCATGGCTCAGTCAGATGTACATTTTGTCCCTAAAGTTGCTGTGAAATCAGTCTTACTTATTAACCATGTTAGAAATAAATATTACATAAATTCTAATAATAACAGCTATGTATAGTGGTTTATACTTTACAAAGCTTAGCTGTATGATAAATAAAATTCATACTGTATTACAGTTAAAAAGTCCTAGGCAATCACATTTTCAGAAAGTAAACATCTTTTATTATATTTGGACTTTTTGTTGATCATTTTGTTGTTAGAGTTATTAGCAAGTTTTAAAATGTTACCACCCTAGTATAAACACAGGTCAATTAATCAGGCTTCTTACTTATATTTTTTGACTTTTAATAGTATTTTAGTCATTTGGTTAATTTGGGGATTTTTTGAAATAAAAGTTCCTACATAGAACTGTCGCAATAGGGTAAGTTTAGTAGTTATGCTTATCTTAGATCTAAGCTGAATATAGAGTATGGTGAATAATAAAATTTTACCTATTTACTTACTCTGAGTGAATACTAATTATTGCTATTATTATTGTGGAACTACTATACTTCCATGGAAAACCTTAGTCTAAAGACTGAATAGCTTATTTGAAGCCTGCTACAAGATTGTATAAGATTGTGATTGTAGGACTGTGGCAATTTCTAGAGTCTACCAAGAAAAAGATTATAAGATACTTATGACCACCAGTGCTTTAAAGAGTTGGCATAAAACCTTTTAAAAAAATAATAAAATAGCATGATCTAACAATCAAGTATTTTTTAAAAGGCTAGAAAATATAAACTGTGAACACAAACTACATAAAATAATTTGCCTCATGATCATTGCATAAGTGTGCATGTGGTATATGCCCAAATTAACCCTCTATATAATTCATTTAATATATTACTGTTGCTTTGGTAGGAAGAGAACTGTTAAGGTTAAACTATTTCCCTTTTTTTTCTTTTTCTAAAATTTGTATTAAACTATAATTGACATATAATATTGTATTAATTTTAGGTATACAACATAATGATTTGATATAGGTATATATTGAGAAATTATTACCACAATAATTTTAGTTAACATCCATTACCACACATAGTTACACTTTTTTTTTTTTCTGTTGGTGAGAACTTTTAAGATTTACTGTCATAGTAACTTTCAAATATACAGTATAGTGTTGTCAACCGTAGTCACCATGCTACACATTACATCTCCAGGACTTATGTATCTTATAACTGGATAAACTATTTCTTTAATTTATTATTTACATTTTATGTTAAAACAACTCAAGTTAGACATTATCTTTATAAGTTATATCTGAGTATCATTTGTAAGTACTATGAGTTTATAAATTTAGTAAAATCAAATTTTATATTCTAAAAAATATTATTTTGATCGAAACATTTCAAGGGTTGAAAAGCTATGATTTTTTTGTGCTGAAATCTCTGGATTGATCAATTTTGTTTGCCACAGATTAATGGGTGATTCTGATGATAAGTAAAGTTTCTGTTAATAAGAAGGACCTGATGAATGATTGATTCACTCTGTAAGGCCTCCTGATTTAACAGTTAGCTAAACAAGCACTTGCAAGGTTAAAATGATAAATGTGCAAGTGGAAGTATGGTGTGAATATTTGTAATATATTTTACTAAACAACTCTGTATGAGATATTTTTAATTTGTATGTAAAAGCTGTCTTCTTAATAACACCTTTTGCATTTTCTTAAGTTTAAAAAATTAAGTCAGATATTTTAGTGAATTATTTTTGAAGGGGCCATTTCTAAAGTTAAGCACTTGGAGGTTGACCCTTTTAAGCTAACAATAATACATTACTAAGCATCCAAATACACACACACACAAAACTATATACTAGAGAAGCAATTATGTAAATAAGATTTATCTAATTTGTTCAAATCTGGATTTCCCTTCTTCCCCCATGTTGAGGGATCAGTGTCTTTGGGGTGGTAATTTTTAAATATGGGCTGAGTCAGGCAGAGAGACGCGCTGAAGAATCTTCCATGTCTTCATCTGTGGCAAATGACCCCGAGTTTAGTCAGAAACTGCATTAAGCTGCACAAAAGCCATCCAGTGCCCTTGTCAGAAAAAATTAGCAAGTGTTTCTACTGACAAGAGGCCAAAGCTCACGGTTTACCTAGCACTGTTACAAAGCTTATAACAGCTACATAAAGGTCTAACATGCCACAGAAATGAGTGTCTTGGGATGGCATGGGGTTAATGTTTGATCCTAGAGTGTGCTCTGAAATGTAGTTTTCTTCAATGGTTTGTTCAAGTCATTAATAAGGTATAAAATGAAATACTTTTCATTAGTGCTTCACTGGTTATCAGTAACCCATAAGCCTTGTTTTGCTGGCTGCTTACTGGTGCATTTAATAAAATAAAGATCACTCAGTGGTGCTGTGGGCAGCGTGCAAGGTGATAGCCATATTTGCTTACTGTAAATACAAGAGAAAATCACACACAAACCGGCTGTAGTTTTGACAAGTATTAAGATCCTTTACATCTGTACTTCTGTACCAAAGTGCAATTAGTTTTCCTCGCACAAGGATTTCTGTTTATCTTATTCTGCTTGATTACTTGAGTATAATCACACCATTTGCTTCATTGCTCCTGGTAGTAAGCTCCAGTTTTAAAAGGGGGAGGATGCTTGTGTGTAAATTTACAGAATTCTGCTGTAAGACTCTTTAATTTATGCGTACAATGACAGCATTTTTTAATTTTTTAAATTTTCTTTCCACAAGGTTTGATTCATATACGGCAGATTCCTCAGCTTAATAACTTGATTTATGATGTATCAGATGTCAAAGACTTAGCTTTTAAA
The DNA here is from genome assembly GCF_949987535.1 of Balaenoptera acutorostrata. Taxonomy (NCBI): domain Eukaryota; kingdom Metazoa; phylum Chordata; class Mammalia; order Artiodactyla; family Balaenopteridae; genus Balaenoptera; species Balaenoptera acutorostrata. The sequence goes on along the minus strand of NC_080072.1, from coordinate 28,007,358 downwards.
TTAAAAAGGAAGCTATTCACCATTGAGGTAAGAGAGAATTTTTATGTTTGAGTCACAGTCTTGAGGTAAATAGCATCTCTTTTACTTTAATGAAATTCATAGGAGATATTTCATGCTAAATATTTTTAAGTTCTTTTGATGTAACAGAATAATTTTTTTAGACTATCCTTTTTTGTCTTTTATTTTAATGGTATATCATTAGAGTATAGCAAAAATGGTTTTGTTTTAAATGTCTGTTAAAAGTAAGGTCCAAACTTACATGAGAAGTATGACGTGCATATTTCCAAGGCTTTCAAAAGCGTGTTTAATTAAATGTTAATGAGCTGTGCTTATTTGTGTGTGGAATGTGAATGCTACCCACAATCGTGTATGGCTAAGAAAAGAAGATCCTTATCTACATTCTAAAAGCAGTTTTCTTTACTATTAGTGAAATCACCTTTCTCTCTCCGTGCTGAATAAAACAAAAGTATAATTTACACCAGCGTCTTTAAGTAAATTTTCTACAGAAACTTAAACTTTTTTTGTGACCTTTATGCCAGAAATAGTGACAGAAAATAGTAGTGCAAAAGATTTATTTCAACTTAATCTTGCTAAAGAGCAAATGAACATAGCACTGTTAAGCAATTAAAGTTGGTGTATTTATTAGAGAAATAAATGCTCAGAAGAGAGAGAGAGATGGCTTCTGGGTGATGTGATAGTTATCAGTATACTCACTGGTGCAATTTTTTTTTAACAAAGACATAAAACAGCCAAGCAGCCTTGACAAACCATTTTGTTTAATCTCTTTTCAAATGAAAAGCTCTTAAGCAGGCCACTTGTCTTAACTGCTTGAAACCATAAAAAGAGAGAATTGCCACCAATAAATTAGCATATTTTTAACTTCATCACCAAATGATGGTCAATGTGGCTTGGCACTGCTTTGGTGTTTGGGACTTCACCCTTAAGTGACCACTCTGGCCCTTTTTTGACCCTCTGCCCTCTTTAGCTGGCCACTTGATAAGGTAACTTAATGGTGCTCTCTCTTTTTCTCTTTCCCTTCCCATTTGCAAGTGGCACTAACCTATAAATCATTGTAAGGGCCCTATCCAGTGACAAATTAATGTGCCCTCCTCCTAATTAATGGTCATCAATGTCCTTAATTATCTAATCCTATTGAGAGCAGTTAATAGTTAATCAGGCAGCCAGTTCTTCAAGCAGGTCATCTCTGCAGGAGTGTTAGAAGTTTCTCATCTGGGGATGCTCCCTTCAAAAGCCACTTAAAGCCAAAAGAAGGAGAGTGTAGAAATAGTGATTCTTGAGCTAATTTGCCTTAGTTCTCAAAAGGAACCATTGAAATGGAACCCAACACTGTAATTGTTCAACATTGTTTCAGTTTTTCTGACAGAATATTGGGTAATTTACCATAATATTGCTAACGCTTTTAGAGGGATAAAGTTATAATTGTTAGCATCACAAGGAAAGCATGCCTCCTCATTTTCTTTTAGGTGGAATTTATGTATTTAATGAAAGATATAAGATTTTTCTCTCCATGTGGCACCTTTCTCCCAAGATGAGCATTCTGACAACCAGGTCTAAGGTATCATGTCTGTCACCATACAAACTAAGCAAGGAGATTCCCTAGTGAAAAAAAATATTGCACCCAGAGAAGATGGTTAGCACAGTAACGTGAATCATGTTTATTTTCTCTCTCCCTCTCTCTCACACAGACACACACACCCACACACACACACACACACACCCACACAAACTGGGTCTTATTTTGAGGGGTGAGGAGTAGAAATAAAGGACTTATATGTCAAGTAGGACCTCTCCTTCGAATAACTTTAGGTTCTAATAGTAACTACATTTTACTACACTTTACCACTGGAGCTGATAAAAGATCTAGGTTTCTGTTCCATTTCCTCTCTCTTCTTCCCACTATCCTAAACTAAGAGAACCATTATAATTGGTCACCCTATGATTTGGAAGCAGTATTTAAAAACAAAACACAAGTAGGTGGTTGTTCTTTTTTTAAAGTTAATATTCAATACAGTTGATCAAATCCTTTACCTTTTTGGCTTATAACCTAATGAATATGGTTTTTTTTAAGTATAGAAATATAAGTGAAACATATTCTAAATATCTTATTTACTTATGCCATAACATTCAATTTGGTGATTAGAAAAAAATGTGAATTAAAGAATCAAACCTAACAGAAGTACATACATATAGGATAAAATCATGTATTTCACGAAAGATTAAGTGCTTTAAATGTAGCATTGTACATTATAAGATGCATATGGAAACAGATAGCAAGTCTTTCGTGATATATTATGGGCAGTGGAAACAAGAGGATTCCTTCATCAAGTGGCAGTGTTTTGATATGCACAACAAATAAATATTTTTTTAAAACTGCCTTGATATTTAAAAAATAAGGAGATGTACACTATACTAGTCTGTAAAGTCTGAGGCTATAATATACCAGACATTGAATCCGTGGCTTTCTTTCAGAAGGAAAGGTGGTTTAGCAGCTAAAGCAAAAATAACTTCTCTGATTCCATGCAGGTAGATTTGTTACATGTGGGAATTTACTGTGAGTAACATGGTCTCAAAATGTGGCACAGGTGGAAACAAGGGGCAAAAGAAACAAGTAAAAACCCTCATCTCTATTTTTAGCATCCCTTTTCTTTGATTTATTAAATCATTGCCTTTTTTCATATGAAAACTGAATATGTTTTTACTAATAGCCACCCAGGGCCTCTAACAGGTAGAGCAACTTTAACCAGTAATCTCTAGTTTCTTTGAGTGATTTGGAGAAGGCAAAAGAATATTTCTCCCTTTTTGGAGCATGTATTAGTATTGTCCAGATTCAGGTGGAAGCATTTGTCTAATCACAGTAAATTTTTAGTGATACTTAGTATTCATCAACTATAAAGCTGTATGAATTAGCCCCTCTACAAAAACCATAGCAGGATCATATCTACAGTAATGACACTAAAATCCTGGCATGCATTCTGAATAAGTAAAAGAGAAAGTTTAAGGTTGATTCAACATGGCTTCAGGTTAAAAGAAATAACTTGCCAATTTTTTGAATGTTGATAATCCTTGTAAACTATACGTAGTAATTCTCTAGCATATCTGATTAACCATAATATACTACTTATTTCTTGACCTTACCATAGCTCCATTCAATCATAGCTAGCATTTATGAAGCCTTTATTGTGTACCTGGCACTGTTCTGGCTTATTTATATTTTCTATATTGAGATTAAATATTTTATAACCAAAGGCTTTACTAAGGTATAATAATAGACTCAATATATGGTAACTATGTCTTTTTCATCTTTGTATCTATCCCAGAACTAAGAAGCGTCACAGACTTAGTAGGTATAAAATCTCTGCTGAAATATATATAATGTAGATAAATTATGGAGTTTAAAGAATAGCCCAAATAATACAGCTATAAATATTATGTAAGTTCCACTGGTCAAGTGACCTATAAACACTACCTTCTCAGTTAAGTTCTGTAAAATGTATAACTTGGTAACATAACTTCACTTCCAAGATGAAGTACCTACTTAGATTTGTATTTTTTCAGTTTCTATAATTTTTGCTTCTCTGATGTTGGGATCATCATTAACCAGTTTTCTGTTTATATTAGTAATTATGATGTAATTATAGTACATAAGAGATTTGGTAAGATTTGAAATGTAGCTGTATTTAATTTGATGACATGATAAGAGCAGCATTTTTACTTCCATTTAATATTATTGTGCTGTTTTGATTTTGTATTGTTCAGTTTGGTCATATCTTAACACACTCTAGTAATCTAATTTTCTAATATAAATAATAATAATGTATTATTACATTAGGTGCAGACCCTATTAAGGTTATTACAAACAAGGTTTCTGCTTTAGTGATGGGACAGTTTTCTAGCTCTAAGATTCAGTGTTTCTATGTTCAAGTCAGAAAGTATGGTTACTGGGGTATACTGGAATATACAAAAGACATTCACCATTCACTGCAAATTTTCAGTATAAAGATAAACAATACTTATGTAGGCTTTTAACTGGTTCAAAAATAGTGAGTATCATAAATATCATATCTGTGTGGGTTTTGTATGCTAAATGAATACTAAAAGTTCAGAAAATCAAAGTAAATCAACTTTATTCACGGTTGTCTTGTCATACTTTGCCCCTAATTCGGAATACAAGACCTCAGTACCTCTCCAATCACCAAGAACTTTTTCTCACAGAATAATTGATCAACCTGTATTTATTAAGAAACTATTATTTTTTATGCACTTAGTAGATTCATTCTTAAGTATTAAGACCAGAATGGTATATGCCATCCATATAAATTAGCTTTATATTAATACTACAATATACTTGATATGATTCAGTAGAATTATTTGAAATTTTTACATATTAGAAAAGCATAAACTTTTGCAAACTACAAGGGTGTCAGTCACTGTGACAACCTTGGACAATTTAGAGTGTTGCATGATATCTTTGGTCCTAGGTTTCCTTACTCCCCTACATTTTTTTAACAGCTTTTCTAGTTCTTAAATGAGAAGTAGAAAGGTGACTGTATGTTTACCATATCTAGAGGTAGAGGGAAGGGAGAGTTAAGTTATGTGTCAATTCACAGTTATGTCACAAAAATTTAAAAAATGGAAACATAAATGTCTGGCTCAGGAGCATTATTAGGTTGTAGCATCATGAACCATGTAGTCCAAATATACCTTTTCTGATAATGATGCCCTCCACAAATATTGATTGGTATTTCAAATCCCACATATACTGCAGTTAGCAAAAAGAAAACCAAAGTGGAACATAGACATCTATTCTCATAGGTAAAATCATTTGTCAAAAGTAAACCCAAATTAACATTCTTTAACAGTAGAAATGTCATTTTATACTGTTCACATTTTAATGTTCATTATATTATCATCCCCATATTTACACTTTAATTCCCAAGTGATGTAGACATACAGTAATGTCATATAGGTTTCACAGAATCTCCAGAAGCTGGGTTACTACTATGCTCTATATATTTCACATGTCATAGTGAGCCTATCAAAACTGCATACCACCTTAAAGGGAACACAGTTTTGAGACTCTGTCTAATCCTATTTCTTCCCACTTTGGAATCTTAATTAGAAGAGATAAGAAAAAAAAAACATCATTTAACTAAATTATTGTCCTGAATCTGTAGCAAAAGGTATAATCCGAAATTGGGCCAATTAGTGAACCCATAGTTAGCTATGCTGCAGCGAACAATTTGATTAGATCTGACACCATCCTAGTTCCCACTGTTGTTTTGCCAGGTATGATGGTCAGACTTCAAAGAGCTTGAGGCATCAGCAGGGCAAGGTTTGGAGGCCAGCTTAGGTCCGGTTGTTAATCTCTCTGCTAAAACCACAGCAGCTCTCACACAAAACAAGCTTACACGACACAATCATGCGGTATTAAAGTTAGGGTTGAGTCATGCCAATTTGCCTTTGATTTTTTGATGATTGACCAAAGATGGCTACATGACTAGACACATGCTAAAAGTATACTGATTAGGTAAGTTCCCAAAATATTTGAAGTATTTTTTAACTTCCTATATAAATGTTGTGAAAGCTTATTCCCTTTGATCAAACTTCCAAAGTAATAGTACTATATTGGGGGTGGGGGGGAGGGAATGAGTATTTCTTACTGGCAGCTTGAATCCCAAACTTTTCACTTACTGCTTCATAAAAATTTGTCTTTACATTAATAATTCCATAAGGAGAATGTAAAAGGAAATAAAAGGAAATTGTTTCTAAGTGGTAAGCTTTTTAAAAACCTATTAAGCGTGTTGAGAGAAAAAACATTTTTCCCTGCGTCGTTTATGTTCACTGCAATTTTTCTGAAATTTCTTTATAATTATTTTGCACTTAAATGTTGAGTAAAGTGCCCTTCCAGGACGTGATTGCATAAGTGTTCTTTTCTCTGCATTCTGATTTGTTGGAATATTGCAGCAATAGTGACATGTTTCCATTCTGAGAAGAGCCTAAGGCTGCTTTAGTATTATTCCAAATGATTGAAGCTGCCATCTTGCTGACTTTCCCTTAGGCAGCATAAGGCCTGTTTGCTTTTGTGTTCGTTTCACATGCTTCCTGTGAGTTTGGCTGGCAGAACATCAGTGCTTCTCTTGGCAAGGAAGAGTAAATTCATGTTTGGCTATTACATATCTTAAAGTTTCTGTATGGTCAGCAACACCTAAGATATTAAACTTGTAATTCATTACATCAAATGAATCCTGTTTCTTTGAGAGATACTTTTAAATACCTTATGACACCTTGACTATGAATCATTTCTATAAAAATATCATCCTTTTATAAATTGAACTTAAGGTCTAATATTTCACACTGCACTATTTTTTATACTAATTCCTACTGCATTTTACTTAGGAAATTTAAGGAAAGCATATATTTGAATAACGAGATAGTTGCATAAAGCAAAAGTCAGATACTTAGAATCTTGCCAAATAGTCTTCGGTCCATGGGTCTCTCCTAAAGATCCTGTGGTACCTGTAGTGAAGTAATCTCACCTTTGAGACCAGGATGATACAGATTTAGCATTGCATAAGGGTGCAAGTAGAAAAATATCTCTTCTCCTCCTTCCTAAATTTTGCAGATACAAACGTTTTTGTGTGTGTTCTATCATGTGGCTCCAGGAAAATTAGATTGCAGTACTTCAAGGATTATTTTTTTTAAAGCCTTTGTAGAACTGCTGTAGCAGAATTCACTCAGTTTACATGTTATTCCCTGAAACACTTCCCCCCGCAATGTGTTATTTATAGTGTCTAAGGAGGATAGGAAAAGAGAAAACAAAAAATGATGACAAATCATGGCTGTCCCATTTCATCAGCTAAATGCATTTTTATGTTCCTAGAAGGTAAGAACATATATTTTACTAATATAGCTTCCAAGGTACTTGGAAGAGTAAGAAATACATAGCAGAGCTTAATAAAGATGGTATCCATGAGCTTTTTGATTGATGTAGGTAGCTTTGAGGATACTTTTATACCAAAAATATCCTTAGTCCTTCTTCAATGTCTTTGCACAGCAAATGTCCAGAATATTCATTCCTCCATTCCTTTCATGGCTTTTTCTTATCGCTGGATTATAGATTAAATAGTCCAATCTCCTTCTTAGAGAGGTCTTCCCTGACTGGCCCATCTGAAGTACTCACTCAGCTACCCTCTATCATGTACCCTATTTTAATTCATAGTGTAACACTTATGTATTACTATAGCTGTTTATCAGTTAATTTGTTTATTTTCCCAACCTCACTCAACCTTATCTGTTGTAAGCTTCACGAGAGTAGGGACATACTCTGTCTTGTTTGCAGCTAAATCCTGAGCATGTGTAGTAGGCGTTCCATAAATATTTGTTAAACTGTTAAAGTACTATTTTTAAAGTAACTTGTATCTATCATAACTTTCTTTAAAAATGTGTGTTGAGTATCTCATTTATTCTAGGCATTGTGTTGGGTACTTTCACATACATTACCATATTTAATTCTTATTTGATCCTCATAGGAGCCCTTGCCATAGGCATTATAATGCACATTCTAATAAGGAGATATAAGGAGTTATAAAACAGTCCCAAAGTCATAGAGCTGTGCTTAGAGCCAGGACTAAATTCAGATCTTCTGACTCCATGTGCAGAATCATACTGGAAAGTTAACATGTTCAGGAGCTCTGCTAATTATTATTAATAAAAAATTAAAAGTTTGATTGAGTGTTTAACAGAGTCCTGAGACTACTACATGTGCTTTAAAGACATTTCCTCATAGATCTCACAATGCCATGTACCACTATTACCTATACTTTACATATGAGGAAACTTAAGGTTCAGAGAGATCAAGCAACTTAACTTAGCCAAAGACACAGAGTTAATACTAACTGACGGAAATGACACTTAAATTCAAGTCTGTTTTATTCCAAAGCCTGTGCTCTTAACCACTAACTACTCAGCACACCCCAAGGTGAACCACCATCTCATCTTCAGTACATAAGCCAAAAAAGCCTCTGCCCTGTTAAAAAAGAACGAACCTCCAAAAAATGTGTAGGTATATATGTAGGTACGTACATATATGTACAGGTAAACATAGCATATGTGTGTATGTATGTATACATGCATATTTATACATAATCTTTTAACATTCAAGTTAAAAATTCTTTTGTTCCTAACAAGAATTTCTACTCTATTTTTATAAATACATTATAAAACTCAGACTGGATTATTTATCTTAGCTTCTCCGTTATATAATATTTTGCTATGTTATGTGTGTGTGTTGTGTGTGTTTGTGTATATACACACATATAACATAGCAAAATATTATATATATATATATATATATATATATATATATATATAATTAGAGTCGCAGGATTGTTCTTTCCTCATTTTTTACTTCTGGTATATGGTAGGTTTTTTTAATTTTTGGCTGTGTTGGGTCTTCATTGCTGTGTGCGGGCTTTCTCTAGTTGCGGCAAGCGGGGGCTACTCTTCATTGCGGTGGCTTCTTTTGTTGCAGAGCACGGGCTCTAGGCACACAGGCTTCAGTAGTTGTGGTGCGTGGGTTCAGTAGTTGTGGCTCACAGGCTCTAGAGCGTAGGCTCAGTAGTTGTGGCACACGGGCTTAGTTACTCCGCAGCATGTGGGATCTTCCCAGGTGTCCCCTGCATTGGCAGGCAGATTCTTAACCACTGAGCCACCAGGGAAGCCCGGGTAAGGGTTTTTAATAGAAAAATTAATTTGTAAAAACGAAAGCCTTTCACTAAAACACTATCCACTTCTGCAGGATTTCTAGATCTTAGCTAAATAAGGTGGGGAAAGTATTCTATACAGAGAAATATGGTTCCCTTATTCTAGTCAACTATATTGATATGGTTCAAAAGTATCCCAAATTTAGTTACAATATATTATTATTGTATTCACTTAAGTTCTACATTCAGGTACTTTTTTTAAAAATTAAAGTATAATTGACATCATTCAGGTACTTTTGCAAATATTTTTCTAAATTATTTTAATGTATCATCTTTGGAGCGTCAAAAATTATCTTCAGATAATTAAGGTGTATACAACTTATAGTAAGAGTCAACCAAATTCAGTTTTTCAAAAATTAAAAAAAATTTTCTAATTTTGCCTCCCCTTTTGTAATAACTGGTTCTAATGAAGGTTTGATCCATTCATACTAAAACCTTTTTCTTTTCTGTTGCAAATGTTTCATTTATTGGAAATTCTTTGAATACCACCTTTAAGCAAAATTAAACGGTAAATCTTATGATTACAAAATATTTTCCTTTTATAGAGTAATATTACTAAAAAAGTTTCCTATAGTTTAGTAATAAGAAGAAATTGTGTTCCCCATTAAGGAAATATGAGATTAAATATAAATTATTAATTTTTAAAAGGTAAGATTTGGGAGACCATAATAAATAAGAGAAACTGGGATGTAATGGAAATGCCTTTGGCCACACAACTAGTAAAGCAGTTCTCTTATTTAAGTAGAAATTAAAATTTTGTCAAAGTTATTACTGTCCTAACTCTCTGCCACAGTGGACATTCCGTAGAGTAGCCAGTTCAGGTTCTTTGTATCTGGTACAGTGAAGTTCACTGAACTGTTTTGTCAGGTGCTGTCAAGTCAACCCACCATTGTTGTAGAGAATCAAACTAAATCATTTTGGCATGAGCCTTCCAGAAATAAGATACCCAATATACATGGTTTAATGAAATTGAGTATTTGGTTTCAACTTTTTGTAAGTATGTCAAAAATATACTGCAGTCATTCAGAAATTTCTGAGTAAATCAGTCGAAATATCTGACCCTATACTTTACTGAAAATTTGTTTTAAATATCACTACTTAATATAAAAAACACTTGGAATGTATTTGTCTGTGTTTTGTTAGGTATATGATTCTTCACTAAACATTTCAAAGTAGTAAAAGTTCCAATTGTATAGTCATTTAGTAAAAAGAGATGGGGTATCTGTTACTAAAATTAAAATTTTCTATTGTAAAATGAAGCTAGTATCAAGTTTGATTTAACTCTTTTTGTCTCCAAAGGCTATTATCAAAAACAAAGTTGTATTTGATTAGATTTTTAAGAACTTAATAAATTGTTTATGAATCTGCTAAATGTTTAATTCTTATATAATTTGAAAAATAGCTTATCTTTGTGATCAATAGTTATTTAAAAGGCATTATTATAGTGTAGACTTAAATACCTCAAAATTTTTATTTACGTATTTTTATAGGGGCGTTTTTTTGTTGATATTCCTGCTCAGTAATCTAAGGAATATTTTACCAACTTATACTGTAGCTATGGTGTAGCACTGAAAAAGCTTTTAACAAAAAGCCTCTTGGTGCAATTAAAGGTCACTTGTACATATTATAATAGACTACTAATTTACAAGATCATTGTGAAGGGTCAATGCTATAGCATGAAATGGATTGCCCTTGGTGAGCCTGTAAATAAATGTGTCAACTTATCTTGTATTCAGTGGGCAAAGGAAAAAAAATAACATGATACTAGTTTATTAATATTTTTATAAACAGTTGCTAAAATGTCCAGCAAAACCAAATGCACTAGTGCTATATTATTGACATAAATAATTATAGAAAATTATTAGAGTATATAACTACAGTTTTTAAGGAAAACTGCTCACACACACGTAAATGCACACAAATTTTTTAATTAAGTATATGGATCATGTCCAGGTATAGATAAACACAGCACAGTGGTAGTGTTTAAATGGCCTTTACCAAAAAGCTAACATGTTTCAAAATGGCTAAGTTGTACATACTCCCTTTTCTCTGTAATGAAGTTCAAAACTTGTCAGTGATAGGTATGAAAAAGGAATCGAACTGGATAGTGACTTATTTTAGTTATCTTTCATAGCCTTTCCAATGCTCTTAGGGAAAAAATGGTAGTGCAGAAAACATATTAATAATGATCTGTGCTAAATAAATTTAGTCATCTGATTTTTCAATAAATTAAGACTTCAGGATAAAAATAAAAGTAATGATGAAAAGAAGACATTTTGTACTTTAAAATAATTTTAATATATTTATACTTTACATGTTTTATATATATACTTATGAGGTATACCTAATTTTTTATTCTCAAAATAATATCAAATTAGTAAAAATACACTAATGAAATAAATTTACCAGCACTTTCTAGATTCTTCCCTCTGAATTTGGCCATTCAGACACACAACAACTATACACTCCTAATTTTCTTTCTGGTTTCTGTGTACTATCAAAAATGAAAAAAATTAAATTTATAGTCAATGCCAAAATAAATCTTCTATGTCAAACAAAAATAATTTAACAGTGGGTTTGAATCAAGAATCAAATGAACAATAATAAGTTAATCTTTAAAAACCTGACTGATTGGTCTATAAAATTACTAAGGCTGCTCAGTGAGGCCAATCATGAAGTAAGTAGCCAAGAATAGCTTGAACCCAAGTAATGTTTCTCTGCTTGTTATTTAGCTCTTGAATGTACACTCTGTACTGTTCGGTTTGTTTTTGTTGCCATACTTCTTTAGAACAGTGCAAACACCTGCTTAAGCCTTGTTTGTAAAGTATGGAAGCTTTGGGGAAATGTGGTTCATTTAGGAACATAAATGCTTTAAACTCGTATCTGTTTTACTTATTATGGCATCCCCTTTTCCTAGTTCAGTGCCTGATCGTGTAGGTGCTCAAAAAATATTGAATGAAGGACTGAATGAATGAATGTCCTCTTGACAGTGCTCAAAACTATTAGGTATGCCCATAAAAATCTCAGCATTTCAGACTGTACATAATAGTCTGATAATGCTAATAAGGTTTCCATAAATGCTTAATATTGAGTCTAAGGTTTTGACTAAGTAAAACAACCTTCAAAAAATATTAGCTAACAATATAATGGACTGTTATTGCTGAAATAAAGAACTGTACTCCTCAAAAATACTAGATAGGAAATGAGAAAAAATATAATTTTTAATTAACAAAATGTGATCTATTTGTATCATGATTTCATTATGGTCATTTTATTGCCATTTGAAAATTATTTTGAACACTTTATCTTAAAAGATGTATGATAATAAACATTCTATAAATGTCAATAAGAGTTTTCCAGTCTTATTCCTTAAGGGCACTCTTAGATTCGGACTAAATTTGTAAAAGTCCCCCAGAGCTGAGAGCAATCAGTCCTAATTCCTGGATTTAAAGTACCTATACCTTCTAACCTGCTTTGATCCAGTAAGTGACTGTTAATATGTCTGGTCTTCTCTGGCCAATAGAGCTGATTTTATTGCCTAATATGTTTTCCTGGCTTTTAACAGAAAAATATTGTAGAAGATTTTTAAGACTTATGAGTTAGGGATGAAATAATTATGTACAATGGAATTTGAATACAGCATCTTGGATATTCTACAATTCATATTTAAATATACACTGGCAACAAAGCAACTAATATCACTTCCATAATAACAGAATATATAACTATCATTATTGAAGAATCATCCCACTGACCTCTTTGTGCATGTGGAACTGACAAGTACCAATATAGTTCTTTAGTTTGGCTTCTTAAGAACTTTCTCCTGGGAAACCATTGTGGTCCAGATGGAAACTTAAGGACAATCATATTTAGAAGAAAATCTTTACAGTGCATAATTTATAACTGAATGCATTTCCTCCACATGTCCTGTTGGCTTAATGTGTAATTCAGTCAAGAAACAGAAAGGGTACATGTAAAGATATTTTGGAAATGTGATCTACTCTTCATAGCCATAAGTATGGGCCATTTCTTTGCCTTAGCATGCAGTTATTATAACATTCCCATCATTTTATTGGAAAGGTTCTTATGCTTTGCTCCGTGTAAAATTAGGTAAGTAAAAGGCAATTTTAAACCAACTATGCCTCTGATGCTTTAAAGCAAGAGGTTAGCAAACTATGGCCTGTGGGCCAAATCCAGCCCCGCAGTTTTTTAAAATAAACATTTATTGGAACACAGCAAGACTTTTTTAGTTTCTGTATTGCCTGTGGCAGCTTTCACACTATACCACTAAGTTAAGATCTTATGGCATACAAGGCCAAAAATGTTTACTATCTGGTCATTTACCGAGAAAGTTTGCTATAAAGAAGAACCCCTACTTGAGAAAGCTACATACTTGAAAGGATATTTATTGAGGGAATTGTCAATTAGGGGATATGATTTGTAGACTTAAAATTAAGCTCTATTTGAGTAATAAAGAATTCACATGATCATTTGATGTGTAGTTTGCACTTTTAGAATTAATGCAGGTGTCTCTTTGAGAAAATACCTAGGTTTCTTAAAAGGTTAAAATTGGAAGGGAGCTTAATGTGCTTCAAAGCCAGCTTCTTATTGTATGCACATATTTTCCCACCTAGCCACTCTGCAATCACGTGGAACCCACTTTCCTAGGGGCAACCCATTTCAATCTCTGCCAAGGACAGTTGCTAGAAAATTCTTTCAGACACTGAAACAATGTCCCACCCATTAGTACTAATTCTGCTTTCTGAAGCCACACATAAATTTCTATTTTGTATATACTATCATGCAATTCATAGTAAACATCTAATATGTGAGAAACAGTTCTAATTTATGTGTATATCTTCTCAGTTTTCCTTAGATTTTTATTTCTTTTTTAAAACATCAATTAAGTTAACCATTTTGTGGTATTTATTGTATATTTAACTTAGAGTCTTAAACATGAAGCCCATATAATTTTTACAGCATCCTTTAGAGGAACTTTTTAAAACAAAAATAAAGCATTAATTAGAAACATTAAAGTAGTGGTCCTGAATTCTGAAGTAAAAAGGGTAAATTACAGGTTCATACAATTTTAATATTTAAATTTGATGTTTTACTTGTAGCATGTTTGAATTCACAAATGGGCTTCAGGTGATTAAAAGTGATAAAATCAACATTAAATGTGATCTTTCAACTTTATTATTATAATCTATTTAAGATTAATTTACTATACAGTAAGTTAACCAAAATGTATCATTAAACTTTTGATGACTGAATAATAAGAGGCATATAGATATATTTCTAACAAGTATTAATTTTATCAGCGGAAGTATACCCCCCAACAATTAGCTGCTCATTATCCACACTACCTAGTGTATATATAATTGATAGTCAAGTTAAAACAGTAAGTTTAAGTGGGCACTGTGGATTAAGAAGTTTTGCTTATTTGTTGGTTTTTTTTTTTTTTAACTGTAGGAATTTCTTAGGCAAGGAAATAAGGTCATATTGAAGCTTAAAATGTAAATAATTAAAAGTAATTTGGGGACTGGTAAGATTATTTTTAAGTCGTAAGAAACTTGAGTTGGACTCTTTCAGCATTTAATTAGGAAATTTAAACATGTAAGGACAGTTTACTCAAAATTGCTTTTATTTAAGTTCATGCATATTATTATTTTTAAAATAATTATATAAAGATTAGTGTCCTCAGCATTTAAAAACTGTTTTAAAATTAGATAAAACAAAACTCTTTTTCAAAGGTGTTTATGATATAGAATAGAAAAGAAGATTGCATGAAACCACACAAAAAGGACTCAACTACGTGTTTTCAGCCTAATAAAAATGTTGTAAAAATACTTGTAAGCTTGAAAATCACACTAGCTATTCTTGTTTCAAATTCTGTTTAATATATTGTTCTGTATGATTTTATAATAAACAGATTACTCCTTGAACAGGAATTAAGAATAAAGCTGCCAGGAAGGGGTTTTGTTGTCAGAGTAGTTCCCGCCTCATGTTTTGTAAGAGATTTCATGGTCCCATTGTAAAGAGTAGATGATTTAAAACGTGTTCCCAAGATAAACTTTCCCATTGTCATTAATGAGGATGGATAATACTGAGTGACAAGTGCATTAGGAATGACACAGAAAGAGCTGTTAGATTTGTCAGAGCATATCACTTCAGGCAGTGACACTTGAGGACATTCTTTTTGTGGATATTTGGTTGGGAGGGATGGGGGGGAGGTCTGATTTAAAGATACCAAGGTTTGTGTTTACTAATAGAATAATGCATTTTACAATTTATAAATATATATTTTCCAGTGTTTAGAAAATATTTGGAAGTTTCTTTAGTTAAGCTCGTCCACATTTTAAGTTTATGCTGATTTCTTCCTAAGAAAGTCATCAAACTGTGTAACATTTAAATATTAAAATACTTCCACAAAACTAATTTTTTTCTTTTAAAAAGTCTTTTTTCTTGGAATATCCAACTGAAGGAAAGATATTAAAAAATAACATACATTTAAAAAAATATTTTGCTTGCTTATTCTTATAAGAAGGGACTATTCTGCATCACCTTTAGAGTAAAGATTTTGAAATAAGATGACACATGTAATTTATATTGTCTTTCTAAAAGTATTTTACTTTAGAGAAACACATTAAATAGTGATCAATGAACAATTAATAATATATGACTATTCTGGTATTTAAAGTATTTCCAAACTGTAGTATGCCTCTCAATTTCGATTTTGAACATGCAATTGGTCACTTTTTCGCCTTGATTCATCTTTCATGCTGCCAACCAAATTTTGTCTCTGTATACCTTTTTGACACTAATAATGACTGAGTCTCTGTTCATTTGAGTTCAAGATTTCCCAAGCGGCAGTTTGGAGCTAGGATAAACTATCTATCATGATTGCATACCACTAATCTGTCTCAACCAAACCATCCTATGACTGAAATTATATTTGACAGTTCACCTCTTCTTGATGGGCCTGAGGTGAACATAGCTACAGACCATCCCTGGGAGGACATGGCAACTACTCCATATGTTAGGGAGGGTCCTTTTATTTGTGAAACAAGACTTAAACTATGCCTGTTACAGAAGAGAGATTGCTCTCTCTCTCTTTCTCTCTCCCTCTCTTTGTCTCTGTCTCTCTCTCTCTCTAATTTTTCTAATTTTCATTAGGATTTCTTTTAACTACAAAACTTTTTTTACTCAAAAATGTTTGGTAAACATTTTCTACCATTACAAGCACTACCTATAGGTTAGTTTTGCTGTGTGTTAAAAACCATAAAGTCATTTTTTAAAATATTTATGCTTTCTATAATGTTCTCTTATATATACCACAGTTGTCAAATACCAAAGATTTAGTTTTAGTATTTTCACCCTTACCTAAATTTATCAGTTCTTGAAACATCTCAGTAAATTTTTATATTACAGAATATTTCTAAAAGATTTTAATTCTCTCATTTTAACATAAAAATATTTTTCAAATTCTTTATTTTAAAGATTAAAAATAGATTTAAAGAGAACAATAAATTGAACACTGTCAGAGGAAATATTATTATAATTTTTTGATAAAGATCCTTATGTAGGCTTAATCATCATTTTTTACCATTGCTATGTAGAGTCTAGAGAAAAATGGCTACCTAAGAAAATAAACTTAATTACTGCATTATATCCTTTTTGTAAAAATATCTTTCTTTTGGAATCAGAAATTATCAAACATTTTAAGATGATGGACAAGGAGATGTTAAAGACTTACTGTTAATACCCTGGAAAAAGAGAAATCTGCAGTAATATTCAAGAATGTGTATGGGGGGTTTAATAGTAAGGCTACTGTTAACAACCAATGTGGAGGACCAAGTGAACAACAGATTTAAATTGGAAAAGGAAAGACTGGGGTTATTTAAATGAAGGCATTTGAATATTAAGTGGATTTTCAAAGACCACATCTAGAAGTTTGTTTTTAAGTGGAGTCTATTTTAATCTGTCCTGGATTGTAATGTGATTCTACCTAAAGATGTTCAGATGGCCTGAGAAGTTTTGCCCATGTGGTTCTGTTAGTTCATCAGAGCAAGCACTTAATAAGGTCATTCCTAACTGTCCTTTACTTTTTTTTTTTTTTTTTGTCCTTTACCTTTAACTAAAGTTTATTATTCCCTTGGAAAGGTTCGTTTTAGTAAGGGCCATATTTTCTACAATTTTATGAAGCACCAATATAATCACTAAGCATTCTGAACAAAGCTTTTCTAAAGCACCTAATGTCACATAATCATCAACTTTATTTTGGAAATTTCTATGAATTGATTTCCTAGTATCACAGAGATAATTGTCTGGTCAGTATAGTGAGTGGAAAACACTTTTATATTTTTGGATGCAATATAAATTATTTTTAACAAATGAGCTTAGTCTGCTTTAACTTTTGTTATTTTCTACAGTATTTTTATTTTAACTAATATAATGGTTACCAGTGAGCTACATAAGAATTCAGTAACATTACCTAAGTATCCTGAAAAAAATTTTTAGTAAACTATTTATATATTTCCACATTTTTTTATTTTAACTATATAATTTCTACCAGTGATTGGCATAACATACTTCAGTGACATGTATCTGAAGAAAAGTGAGTACTGTTGAAGTAAATTAGTAAACTATTTATATATGTTCTTTATTCCAAAAGTGATTAAATGAAAAAAGTCTAACTTATACACTGACTCTAATGGTAGGCAGCCTTAATTTTGTGCTAAATTTTAACTTAGGCAGTAAAATCTGTGATCCCTTTATCTTACAATAGCCAGTTACTCCTCCCATCTAATTATATGATCATTAAATATACTTTTTTATTATACAAAACATCTGCATATTTTTTTAAATAAAATTGCTTCCATTTTTCCCATAAGCATCTATTTTCTAATCAGAAGAGTAGATATTACATTGCTTTACAGTAAATATTCAAAAATTTAAAAATGGTAATCATTGAATAGTTATGATTTGATAAAACAATTGCTTCATTTGGAAAGTAGAACTTCTTTATTTTAAATTTAGAAAACAAGCAGATTAATATGACGTTTTGTGTAATATTTAAATAATTATGCTTTTTGTTTTGGGTTTTAATATAACCTTTTCCCAGCACTTTTTAAAATATACTTATATGCCTAAACATGAAAAATGTGACAAGAAAAGAAAGTAAAATGGTCATGCCTTTTAGTAAATAGCTTATATAAAATTATCCTGAAAAATACCTTAATACCATCACATAGGACAAATTCATTGTGCTCTTCAGACTATTTTTAGTAAAATGGCAACACTCAAGTCTCATGTTTATATCAAGAAGGAATAATTATTTCCCACTAAAATAATTCCATCATTTTTCCTTTAGAAATTGGGGTAAAATTTCCTTTGGGTGTGGGTGTGGAGGGGGCGTTGTTTGTAGGGGTGGTTAAGATATCCTGACATAGGATGAAACCATTATTTCAATATCATGTGTATACTGGGTCAACTGAAGTTTGGAGGACTAATTACCTGGAAGGCAAGATCATCCATACATTTTTCTTAATTATTCAGTAAATATTTATGAAAATACTTTTAGGTGACTATTTTACCTAGTTCGGTGCTTTTTATCAAAATACATCCATCATATCTGGTCTCTGGCCACCTCTCCAGGCTCATCTCTTGCCTGAGCTCCCAGTTGCAGCCTGACTCTCACTGGCAGTCCCCACCTTGGCCCATTCTGTCGCTTCCAGGTCTATTGTAAATGCCAAAAATATTCTCCCCTTTCCTCCAAGTATTCTTGCCAGATTGGTCTTAAGATTCATCCTTTAATTCTTGAAGTAGATGTCACTTCTTCTAAAATGTCTTTCCTAATTATCCAAGAACAAGTTAGGTAGCCCACCTGTTTTCCCAGAATATCTTGTAAATTATCTCTGCTGTAGCACTTAAAGCATTATTTTAATTTCCTCTTTCCTTGATGTCTCTCTACCATACTGTAACCTGGTGACAGAAACTGTGTCATATTCTTATTCACTAATGCACCCACAGCACCTAACACAGGATCTAAGACACAAGAGGAGTTTAGTATTTGTTGAATGAAAAACTAATAATATGTGGAACTCTGCTAAATATCTGACTACATTGCCTTTTTTTAAAACTGTCATAACATACTTAACATGAGATCTATCCCTTTAATAAAATTTTAAGTGTACAGTACATTATTGTTGACTATAGGTATAATGTTGTACCCTGACTACGTCTTTAACTAGCTCTCCGTGTGGGTCTGAGTTGTCTGCTCTTGGGGGAAGAGCACTAGTACTCAATCCTCAATGCCCAAACGCAGGGCCACCCTTTCCGTGCCATAGTAGCCATACCAAACTGTTTAAATTTTCCCTAATTACCAAACTGTTTCTTGTTGTTAAGGTTGGACTACTCCCCTCTATCAGCCTGAAGTTAAAAAAAACAAAACAAAACACTGTAGCAGTTAACTCAATCTTTCCTTCTTGGTGAAGATTTTTCTAGCTCCTTCTCCATTCCATTCACCCTTCCCTGCCAATATTGACTTCTTTCTAAATCTTTGGCTTACATAAAACTTACCTTTTTAATGAGAAAGTATGTTGCTTGATTCCTTAAAACCCTATTAAATAAATTTAATGTTATTTTTTTTAGCTAGTCTGTATTATATCTCTAACTCTTCCCTCTATAGACATGTAGAGATTCAGTATGGCTACCTATCAGGATGACTAATTAAAGCCAAACCCACTGAGCATTTAAAATGTACCCTTGAAATAGAGGGGAGGTGCCAAGTTGATAACATCTTGATAACATTGGATAGTAATATCCCATGGGCTTACATATTCATTGTTCCCAGTCAATTGACATTTATATGTATTATCACTTGAGTGAAACATGATTAATTATTTTATGATAATTTGAATCACTGTTTAAAATTCAGTTTGGAAGTGTTGTGTCCTGACCATCTTCTTTGAGCATTCCTTTAGAGGATTTGGAGCCACTCTGCTATCGAAGAAGATGATTTTTCCTTCCAATTTCTTATACAGTAAACCTCATTGTTTCCAAATAGGAGACTCCTTCTCCTTCTCTCTAAGAATAATAATTTTATGCTGCAGACGTCAAAGATGAGGACAAAAATGTCACATTGTGATTCTGTCTCAATGACACTTCACAATAATACAAAGTGAAAACTTCAAGCAAAGAAAGCCTTTTGCTTTTTCCGTTGGTGTCGAAAGTCATGTTTCTCGAGGTTGTCTTTTTTTTCCTCTAAAATGGGCATTAAAATAGCCATTTTTATATCATTTATAAAGTTGTAATTGTATCTTGAAATTTTATTCATAAAATATTTCCCCCAAATCACTGTTTTGCATAAGGTTACTTTCTTCCTAACCAAGAAACAGGAAATGTAGTTCCCACTTTTTAATTAACTCCTAGCTATTTTAGTTGGAGATTTATTGCCCTAATTCATATGTAATGTGTTTATCACATAGGAAACATTTTTTTTAAAAATGGGTTAGTAATTTTGTATAATGCTATAATTATATTTCTCATCAGGATAATTATGTAAAAGTAAATAAAGGTAGGGCTAAGATAATACCTAATTTAGGATGCCTTTCAAATGTATAATGCTTATAATTAAAGATTTCAAGTAGAAAGTAAAGGGCCTTAGTTTCCTTACACATCAGCCTAATTTTCAAAATAAAGCCGTAAAGTTAGCTGAATGGTTTCTTTGCTTACACATTTACACATTGAATCACAAACTGTCCACTTAGAAGATTTTTGTAAAAAAAAAAAAAATTGTTAATGTGTCTTTACACTACAGAACAGAACTTAAAAGATGAATTTTATAGCTCATCTAACATGCAAGGTTAAAAGCAGAAATAATTTTAACCAGCCTAGTGCCATCAGAAAGCATTTAAGATTTACGATGGGAAGTATGTAAGTATTCATTTTATATTACTTAAACAACTGGAAGAAACATTACACACTTTCAGTCATTAAAAGTAAATATCATGGGCTTCCCTGGTGGCGCAGTGGTTAAGAATCCGCCTGCCAATGCAGGTGACATGGGTTCAAGCCCTGGTCGGGAGCTTCTGAAGCCCGCGGGCCTAGAGCCTGTGCTCCGCAACAAGAGAAGCCACCGCAATGAGAAGCCCGCGCACCGCAACAAAGGGTAGACCCCGCTCTCCGCAACTAGAGAAAGCCCATGCACGACAATGAAGACCCAACAGAGCCAAAAATAAATAAATAAATTTATTTTTAAAAAGTAGATATCATGCATTATAGATGATTTTAGAGGCTTAATACAGTATAGATGTTATGCCTTTGTAAACAAGATATTTTCCCACTTTCCTACGTTCTTTCAGTTGGACTAAAAGGCACATAACAAAAATGTAGTCTAGCCTAGCCTAGCACCTAGTAACTCCCACAGATGCATATGCATATTTAGATGCAGATAACTAAACATAGATTCCCCAAAACACAGATCCTAACAACAGCCTTTCTAATGGCACGTTGAGCTCCCTAGTGAATAATGCTGCAGCATCTCAAAACAGAAAGCAACAGCTAGACTTACTTGTGAAGTGACTGTGAAAAGCACTTTTCTTTCCTGACTGTGCTACATACAGAAACCCATGAACCTCTGAAGTAGTCACGTGACTTACGGTGTAGCTGCTGGCAGCTAAGATAGGTTATCAAGCTCTAGGTCTGCTACAGTATTACCATTCTCTCACTCCTACCAAGAATTTTGTTTTTTAAGCAGGGACTGGCTGTTAGCTGTGTAGTATTTATTTTTGTTTTTCTGGGACGAGCATAGAAGGTGGGTGAAGGGGTTGAGGCAGCAGGGATGAGGCTGATGACTCTAAATAGTGCACTCTATGTCTTAGTGATTGGAAAACCTCTGGATAGCTCTGTAGGTCACTCCATGGCCTTTGCCAGCCTACTCTGCTGGACCCAGTTTTAAGTAATTAATGACGATGGAGCCAACATGAGTGTATTCTGTACTCATAGCATGATTCACTAAAGGGCTTCTCTGTTGTAGCAGTTTCTAAAGGACTTTACAAGTTGTTCTGTTACATTGAAGTTGTATCAGTTCTTTTTTAAAAATGCATGCCATCATTTGGGACTTTGAAGCCTTTTGTTGAAAGGGGATTTTGTCATAAGGCATTTGTTATAAATGGTGTTTATTCTGTTACTGTGAAAAATCTACATGTAACTCCTCGGATATGACTTTTATTGAGCATATGTGAGTTAAAAGTAATAATTCAATAAAACAACCATCACATGAACAGTTCATTTACTATGCAATTCTAATAACATGCTCCCAAATGGCTTTCATATGAACTGATGATATTCTGTTAAGTGTGGATGAGTAAAACCCCAGAATTAATAAAACTATCATGATGAGACAGTAGTTTTTGATGAGATCTCATGTGCCATGTTTTTGATCCATAAACTCTAATCCCATTATCGGTCATCCATGACAAACTCTACTACTTTAATTATCAAAACTTTAGATATGAATTATTAAAAAGAAAATACCTGGAAATAAATGTTTAGACATGCCAAATATGTTTGGAATTTCTACTATGCAATATAATATGCTAGTACCTACTTCTTGCTTCTTTTGATAACGTATCTAATGAAATGCTAATTAGATCATTGTTACAGTATTTAATGGGACTGGAGAAGGATTTCTTAGAGATGCTATTATACTACAACTTATTATTTAAGATTGCCTTTGATATAAGAAATGTAGTATATGACCATAAAAACAAACCAAAGTATGATGTTTAGAGATATCCAACATGGATGATACCATTAGCAATCCATCAGTCTGTTTACTGCACTGGCGAAAGTAAAGTCACTGGTATTGTTTTTTAATGTCAATAAACAATACCAGATCTGGTTAGAACCTCCTGAAATTTTTATTTAATAGAGCATTTAATAGAACATTATTTAACCTTTTAGAACATTTTAAACATTGTAGGGCACTTTATTTAATAACGGATTCACACCAAAGTATTGAAGATATATTCTTCACTTACTAAATATGGGAAAAAATTGCCCCTGAGTTGGTGTGTTAAATTGCTTGCATGCTCTTGACATTTTAATAGGGAAACCTTTAAGTGTGATGTTCTCAGTCATCACTGTGTCTGTAGTTGACACATTTTCTGTAATAAAAGATAGAAAATGGGGAAACATGTATTTCTATCTAATTTGAATAGAAGTCTATATTATGAGTATATTTGGAAAGCTATGCCAAAACACTTGATATGGAAAGTCATTTATTAGACTGTTAATATGAGTTACCTTTTTAGCTTGACCTACACCAAACATTTTTCTTCATTTTGCCACTTACACATTTTAGAATTGGAAATAATTGGAGCTAAAACATTATTCCCTACAGCATTGGGGTCTTCCCATAAGGCATGTTTGAAAAACGCCAGGGCGTGATTCTTCTCTCAAACCTGAAGACACGCACAAATTAAACATGATTTATTCAGGGACAAGAATTCTGAAACAATTTAATTTTACATTTATGAACTGAATTAACATTGTGTTTGTATTACTAAATCAAAACGTAATGTTACTTATTTATATGATATCAGTAACAATGTCTTCATCAATTGAGATTTCTAGAACCTAGTTAAAAAAAAAAACCTGGGGGAGGGGCTTCAAGATAGCGGAACAGTAAGACATGGAGATTACCTTCCTCCCCACAAATACCTCAGAAATACATCTACATGTGGAACAGCTCCTACAGAACACCTACTGAACGCTGGCAGAAGACCTCAGACCTCCCAAAAGGCAAGAAACTCCCCATGTACCTGGGTAGGGCAAAAGAAAAAAGAAAAAACAGAGACAAAAGAATAGGGACGGGACCTGCACCAGTGGGAGGGAGCTGTGAAGGAGGAAAAGTTTCCACACACTAGGAAGCCCCTTCGCGGGCGGAGACTGCAGGTGGTGGAGGGGGAAGCTTCGGAGCCACGGAGGAGAGCGCAGCAACAGGGGTGCGGGGGGCAAAGCGCAGAGACTCCTGCACAGAGGCTCGGTGCCGACCAGCACTCACCAGCCCGAGAGGCTTGTCGGCTCACCCGCCGGGGCGGGCGGGGGCTGGGAGCTGAGGCTCGGGCTTCGGAGTGGGATCCCAGGGAGAGGACTGGGGTTGGCTTCGTGAACACAGCCTGAAGGGGCTAGTGCGCCACAGCTAGCCGGGAGGGAGTCCGGGAAAAAGTCTGGAGCTGCCAAAGAGGCAAGAGAATTTTTCTTGCCTCTTTGTGTCCTGGTGCACGAGGAGAGGGGATTCAGAGCACCGCTTAAAGGAGCTCCAGAGACGGGCGTGAGCCGCGGCTATCAGCTCGGACCCCAGAGACGGGCATGAGACGCTAAGGCTGCTGCTGCAGCCACCAAGAAGCCTGAGTGCGAGCACAGGTCACTCTCCACACCTCCCCTCCCTGGAGCCTGTGCAGCCTGCCACTGCCAGGGTCCCATGATCCAGGGGCAACTTCCCAGGGAGAACACACAGCGCACCTCAGGCTGGTGCAACGTCACTCCGGCCTCTGCCGCTGAAGGCTCGCCCCACATCTGTACCCGTCCCTCCCCCCCGCCTGAGTGAGCCAGAGCCTCCGAATCACCTGCTCCTTTAACCCCTTTCCTGTCTGGGCGAAGAACAGACGCCCTCAGGCGAACTACATGCAGAGGTGGGGCCAAAACCAAAGGCTGAACCCCAGGAGCAGTGCAAAGAAGAGAAAAGGAAATTTCTCCCAGCAGCCTCAGGAGCAGCGGATTAAACCTCCACAATCAACTTGATGCACCCTGCATCTGTGGAATACCTGAATAGACAACGAATCATCCCAAATTGAGGAGGTGGACTTTCGGAGCAACAATATATATTTTTTTCCCTTTTTGTCTTTTTATGAGTGTGTATGTGTATGCTTCTGTGTGTGATTTTGTCTGCATAGCTTTGCTTTTACCATTTGTCCTAGGGTTCTGTCTGTCCATTTTTTGTTGGTTTTTCTTAGTATAGTTTTTAGCGCTTATTATCATTGGCGGATTTGTTTTGTGGTTTGGTCACTCTCTTCTTTCTTTCCTTCTTTTTTTTTCTAATTCTTTTTAATAGTTATTTTTTATTTTTTATTTTAATAACTTTATTTTATTTTATTTTATCCTTTTCTTTCTTTCTTTCTTTCTTTTCTCCCTTTTTTTCTGAGCCGCGTGGATGACAGGCTCTTGGTGCTCCAGCCAGGCGTCAGACTATGCCTCTGAGGTGGGAGGGCCAAGTTCAGGACATTGGTCCACAAGAGTCCTCCCAGCTCCATGTAATATCAAATGGCGAAAATCTCCCAGAGATCTCCATTTCAACACCAAGACCCAGCACCATTCAATGACCAGCAAGCTACAGTGCTGGACACCGTATGCCAAACAACGAGCAAGACAGGAACATAACCCCGCCCATTAGCAGAGAGGGTACATAAAATCATAAGAAGGCCGCAGACACCCCAAAACACACCACCAGCTGTGGACCTGCCCACCAGAAAGACAAGATCCAGCCTCATCCACCAGAACACAGGCACTAGTCCCCTCCACCAGGAAGCCTACACAACCCACTGAACCAACCTTAGCCACTGGGGACAGACACCAAAACAACAGGAACTACGAACCTGCAGCCTGCGAAAAGGAGACCCCAAACACAGTAAGTTAAGCAAAATGAGAAGACAGAGAAACACACAGCAGATGAAGGAGCAAGGCAAAAACCCACCATATCTAACAAATGAAGAGGAAATAGGCAGTCTACCTGAAACAGAATTCAGAATAATGATAGTAAAGATGATCCAGAATCTTGGAAATAGAATGGAGAAAATACAAGAAACGTTTAACAAGGACCTAGAAGAACTAAAGAGCAAACAAACAGTGATGAACAACACAATAAATGAAATTAAAAATTCTCTAGAAGGAATCAGTAGCAGAATAACTGAGGCAGAAGAACAGATAAATGACCTGGAAGATAAAATAGTGGAACTAACTACTGCAGAGCAGAATACAGAAAAAAGAATGAAAAGAATTGAGGACAGTCTTAGAGACCTCTGGGACATTAAATGCACCAACATTCGAATTATAGGGGTCCCAGAAGAAGAAGAGAAAAAGAAAGGAACTGAGAAAATATTTGAAGAGATTATAGTTGAAAACTTCCCTACTATGGGAAAGGAAATAGTTAATCAACTCCAGGAGGCACAGAGAGTCCCATACAGAATAAATCCAAGGAGAAACATGCCAAGACACATATTAATCAAAGTATCAAAAATTAAACAAAGAAAAAATATTAAAAGCAGCAAGGGAAAAACAACAAATAACATACAAGGGAGTCCCCATAAGGTTAACAGCTGATCCTTCAGCAGAAACTCTGCAAGCCAGAAGCGAGTGGCAGGACATATTTAAAGTGATGAAGAGGAAAAACCTACAACCAAGATTACTCTACCCAGCAAGGATCTCATTCAGATTTGACGGAGAAATTAAAACCTTTACAGACAAGCAAAAGCTAAGAGAATTCACCACCACACCAGCTTTACAACAAATGCTAAAGGAACTTCTCTAGGTGGGAAACACGAGAAGGAAAAGACCTACAGTAACAAACCCAAAGCAATTAAGAAAACGGTAATAGGAACATACATATGAGTAATTACCTTAAATGTAAATGGACTAAATGCTCCCACCAAAAGACATAGACTGGCAGAATGGATACAAAAACAAGACCCATATATATGCTGTCTACAAGAGACCCACTTCAGACCTAGGGACACATACAGACTGAAAGTGAGGGGATGGAAAAAGATATTCCATGCAAATGGAAATCGAAAGCTGGGGTAGCAATTCTCATATCAGGCAAAATAGACTTTAAAACAAAGACTATTACAAGAGACAAAGAAGGACACTACATAATGATCAAGGGATCAATCCAAGAAGAAGATATAACAATTGTAAATATTTATGCACCCAACATAGGAGCACCTCAATACATAAGGCAAATGCTAACAGCCATAAAAGGGGAAATCGACAGTAACACAATCATAGCAGAGGACTTTAACACCCCGCTTTCACCAATGGACAGATCATCCAAATTGAAAATAAATAAGGAATCACAAGCTTTAAATGACACATTAAACAAGATGGACTTAATTGATATTTGTAGGACATTCCATCCAAAAACAACAGAATACACTTTCTTCTCAAGTGCTCATGGAACATTCTCCAGGATAGATCATATCTTCGGTCACAAATCAAGCCTTGGTAAACTTAAGAAAATTGAAATCATATCAAGCACCTTTTCCGACCACAATGCTATGAGACTAGATATCAATCACAGGAAAAAATCTGTAAAAAAACAAACACATGGAGACTAAACAATACACTACTTAATAACCAAGAGATCACTGAAGAAATCAAAGAGGAAATTAAAAAATACGTAGAAACAAATAACAATGAAAACATGACGACCCAAAACCTATGGGATGCAGCAAAAGCAGTTCTAAGAGGGAAGTTTATACCAATATAGTCCTACCTTAAGAAACAAGAAACATCTCAAATGAACAACCTAACCTTACACCTAAAGCAATTAGAGAAAGAAGAACAAAAAAACCCCAAAGTTAGCAGAAGGAAAGAAATCATAAACATCAGATGACAAATCAATGAAAAAGAAATGAAGGGAATGATAGCAAAGATCAATAAAACTAAAAGCTGGTTCTTTGAGAAGATAAGCAAAATTGATAAACCATTAGTCAGAATTATCAAGAAAAGGGAGAAGAGTCAAATCAATAGAATTAGAAATGAAAAAGGAGAAGTAAAAATTGACACTGCAGAAATGCAAAGGATCATGAGAGATTACTACAAGCAAATATGTGCCAATAAAATGGACAACCTGGAAGAAATGGACAAATTCTAAGAAAAGCACAACCTTCCGAGACTGAACCAGGAAGAAATAGAAAATATAAACAGACCAATCAAAAGCACTGAAAATGAGACTGTGATGAAAAATCTTCCAAGAAACAAAAGCCCAGGACCAGATGGCTTCACAGGCGAATACTATCAAACATTTAGAGGAGAGCTAACACCTATCCTTCTCAAACTCTTCCAAAATATAGCAGAGGGAGGAACACTCCCAAACTCATTCTATGAGGCCACCATCACCCTGATACCAAAACCAGACAAAGATGTCACAAAGAAAGAAAACTACAGCCCAATATCACTGATGAACATAGATGCAAAAATCCTCAACAAAGTACTAGCAAACAGAATCCAACAGCACATTAAAAGGATCATACACCATGATCAAGTGGCATTTATCCTAGCAATGCAAGGATTCTTCAATATAAGCAAATCAGTCAATGTGATACATCATATTAACAAACTGAAGGAGAAAAACCATATGATCACCTCAATAGATGCAGAGAAAGCTTATGACAAAATTCAACACCCATTTATGATAAAAAACCCTCCAGAAAGTAGGCATAGAGGGAACTTACCTCAACATAATAAGGGCCATATATGACAAACCCACAGCCAACATCGTCCTCAATGGTGAAAAACTGAAACCATTTCCACTAAGATCAGGAACAAGACAAGGTTGCCCACTCACCACTATTATTCAACATAGTTTTGGAAGTTTTAGCCACAGCAATCAGAGAAGAAAAAGAAATAAAAGGAATCCAAATCGGAAAAGAAGGAGTAAAGCTGTCACTGTTTACAGATGACATGATACTATACATAGAGAATCCTAAAGATGCTACCAGAAAACTACTAGAGCTAATCAGTGAATCTGGTAAAGCAGCAGGATACAAAATTAATGCACAGAAATCTCTTGCATTCCTATACACTAATGATGAAAAATCTGAAAGTGAAAATAAGAAAACACTCCCATTTACCATTGCAACAAAAAGAATAAAATATCTAGGAATAAACCTACCTACGGAGACCAAAGACCTGTATGCACAAAATTATAAGACACTGATGAAAGAAATTAAAGATGATACAAATAGATGGAGAGATATACCGTATTCTTGGATTGGAAGAATCAACATTGTGAAAATGACTTTACTACCCAAAGCAATCTACAGATTCAATGCAATCCCTATCAAACTACCAATGGCATTTTTCACAGAACTAGAACAAAAAATTTCACAATTTGTATGGAAAAACAAAAGACTCCGAATAGCCAAAGCAATCTGGAGAAAGAAAAACGGAGCTGGAGGAATCAGGCTCCCTGACTTCAGACTATACTACAAAGCTACAGTAATCAAGACAGTATGGTACTGGCACAAAAACAGAAATATAGATCAATGGAACAAGATAGAAAGCCCAGAGATAAACCCACACACATATGGTCACCTTATCTTTGATAAAGGAGGCAAGAATATACAATGGAGAAAAGACAGCCTCTTCAATAAGTGGTGCTGGGAAAACTGGACAGCTACATGTAAAAGAATGAAATTAGAACACTCCCTAACACCATACACAAAAATAAATTCAAAATGGATTAAAGACCTAAATGTAAGGCCAGACACTATGAAACTCTTAGAGGAAAACATAGGCAGAACACTCTATGACATAAATCACAGCAAGATCCTTTTTGACCCACCTCCTAGAGCAATGGAAATAAAAGCAAAAATAAACAAATGGGACCTAATGAAACTTAAAAGCTTTTGCACAGCAAAGGAAACCATAAACAAGACAAAAAGACAACCCTCCGAATGGGAGAAAATATATGCAAATGAAGCAACTGATAAAGGATTAATCTCCAAAATTTACAAGCAGCTCATGCAGCTCAATATCAAAAAAACAAACTACCCAATCCAAAAATGGGCAGAAGACCTAAATACACATTTCTCCAAAGAAGATATACAGTTTGCCAACAAACACATGAAAGAATGCTCAACATCATTAATCATTAGAGAAATGCAAATCAAAACTACAATGAGTTATCATCTCACACCAGTCAGAATGGCCATCATCAAAAAATCTACAAACAATAAACGCTGGAGAGGGTGTGGAGAAAAGGGAACCCTCTTGCAATGTTGGTGGGAATGTAAACTGATACAGCAACTATGGAGAACAATATGGAGGTTCCTTAAAAAACTAAAAATATAACTACTATATGACCCAGCAATCCCAGTACTGGGCATATACCCTGAGAACACCATAATTCAAAAAGAGTCATGTACCACAATGTTCATTGCAGCACTATTTACAATAGCCAGGACATGGAAGCAACCTAAGTGTCTATCGACAGATGAATGGATAAAGAAGATGTGGCACATATATACAATGGAATATTACTCAGCCATAAAAAGAAACGAAATTGAGTTATTTGTAGTGAGGTGGATGGACCTAGAATCTGTCATACAGAATGAAGTAAGTCAGAAAGAGAAAAACAAATACCGTATGCTAACACATATATATGGAATCTTAAAAACAAAAAAATAATGGTCATGAAGAGCCTAGTGGCAAGACGGGAATAAAGACACAGACCTACTAGAGAATGGACTTGAGGATATGGGGAGGGGGAAGGGTAAGCTGGGACAAAGTGAGAGAGTGGCATGGACATATATACACTACCAAATGTAAAATGGATGGCTAGTGGAACGCTGCTGCATAGCACAGGGCGATCAGCTCAGTGCTTTGTGGTCACCTAGAGAGGTGGAATAGGGAGGGTGGGAGGGAGGGAGACACAAGAGGGAAGAGATATGGGGATATATGTATATGTATAACTGATTCACTTTGTTATAAAGCAGAAACTAACACACCATTGTGAAGCAATTATACTCCAATAAAGATGTTTTAAAAAATTAGAAAAATAAAATGAAATATATTCCTTTAAAAAAAAAAAACACCTGGGATTGTAAGCTATGCTAGGTGCTAGGTGTATTTGTGATGATGTGGCAGTACTGAAGCTTTGAAAATTACTGAAGCTAAATGGTTGGTAATTGCTATAACCCCCTTTTTCCTATTTTATTGCTAATCCTACAAAAAGGCAGTCGTTTATCCATCTGGTTTCCTTAGCATATAAATTCTTTGCAAGCCGGAAAAATCATCACAGTCAAATAGAAGTGAAGAATGAGGACAGGGGAGGGAAGAGATTGTGACAGATTAAATGGACAGAGTTCTTGCCCCCAAGAGTCAAAAGAATGTAGCGTGATATAGCAATTAATTCATTTAAACTTTTTAAATGTATATATTTATTAAGCTTATATAATGTTAAAGTTATGATGTAAGCACTGTGGGAAATGCAAACACTACACATGGTTTCTGTTCTCACCTTACCTCTCAGGTACTTACACTGTGGAAGTTATAGAAGTCTCACCTCTCTTGAAAACACTATAGTCATATCTTTTTCAGGTGGTTACAGTAAGATTTTTTTTCCCCTCCTTAAATAAAAGAAAACCATCACTATTTGCCCGACATCCAATCTGACAGAAAATCCTGTTGACTCTGCCTTTGAAATGTATTCATAATTAAACCAGTTTTCACCAACTCCCATGCTACCATTCAGTCCAAGCCATCAGCATGTTTTGCCTGGACTATTGTAATAGCCTCCAGCTAGATACCTGCTTTTAACCCTGACCTCCTTCAGTTTGTTCTTTTGTTATTTTTTTTACTGCAGTCAGAAGGATGAGTCTTTTAAAACATAAAACAGATCATGTCATTTATCTGCTCAAAACTCTCCCTCAATTCTCCATCTCACTGAGAAGTCCTTAAGTGACCACGAAGACCCTATTGACCTGGCTGCCTTAACTCTCAGATCTCTTCTTTTATTCCTCTCCCACAGTTTGCTGTGATTCAGCCACACTGCTCTTCCTTGAACATGCCAAGCCTCAGGGCCTTTGCTGTTCCCTTTGCCTCTCAGATCTTTTCATAGCTACCTTCTTCACCCCTTCAAATATTAAAACATCACTTTCTTAATGAAGTTTTCCTGGCCATCCATTTCAAAGTCACAGTTTACCCCCATTCTGCCATTCCCAATCACTCTTAGTCTGCTCCATGTTTTCCCATAGCACCCATCACCTGCTAATATGCTACATAAGTTTCTTTTTTTTTTTAATATCTTTATTGGAGTATAATTGCTTTACAATATTGTGTTAGTTTCTGCTGTACAACAAAGTGAATCAGTTATACGTATACATATATCCCTATATCCCCTCCCTCTTGTGTCTCCCTCCCACATTCCCTATCCCACCCCTCTAGGTGGTCACAAAGCACTGAGCTGATCTCCCTGGGCTATGCAGCAGCGTCCCACTAGCCATCCATTTTACATTTGGTAGTGTATATATGTCAACGCTACTCTCTCACTTTGTCCCAGCTTCCCCTTCCCACAACATGTCCTCAAGCCCATCATTCTCTACATCTGCGTCTTTATTCCTGCCCTGCCACTAGGTTCATCAGTACCATTTTTTTAGATTCCATACATGTGCATTAACATATGGTATTTGTTGTTCTCTTTCTGACTTACTTCACTCTGTATGACAGACTCTAGGTCCATCCACCTCACTACAAATAACTCAATTTCATTTCTTTTTATGGCTGAGTAATATTCCACTGATATATGTGCCACATCTTCTTTATCTATTCATCTGTGGTTGGACACTTAGGTTGCTTCCATGTCCTGACTATTGTAAATAGAGCTGCAATGAACATTGTGGTACATGACTCTTTTTGAATTATGGTTTTCTCAGGGTATATGCCCAGTAGTGGGATTGCTGGTTCATATGGTAGTTCTATTTTTAGTTTTTTAAGGAACCTCCATACTGTTCTCCATAGTGGCTGTATCAGTTTACATTTCCACCAACAGTGCAAGAAGGTTCCCTTTTCTCCACACCCTCTCCAGAATTTATTGTTTGTAGATTTTTTGATGATGGCCATTCTGACCGGTGTGAGGTGGTACCTCATTGTGGTTTTGATTTGCGTTTCTCTAATGATTAGTGATGTTGAGCGTCTTTTCATGTGTTTGTTGGCAATCTGTATGTCCACTTTGGAGAAATGTCTATTTAGGTCTGACACCCATTTTTGGATATGGTTGTTTGTTTATAAATTTCTTATTTATTATGTTCATCTTCTATCTTCCTATACTAGAATATGAGCTTCACAAGAATAAAGATTTGTCCTTATTCTGTTCTGCTTAGAACAGTCTGACACATGATAAGGTGCTTGGTAAATATTCTTAGATTAGTAAGTTTGTATGTCTCGGTTTATCTCAATTTATCTATTTTCTCCCCTTTTCTATTTAAATTACATACAAGCGTGAGTGAATTTGGAAGCTTATACTAGTAGTAATAATAATAATAATGAGACCATTTATTGCTATCATTTATTGAGTGCTTAATAGAGTCAGACATTATACTAAGCACATTAACTGTATTATCTCACTTAATCCCCACAACTAGCCCTCAGAGTCGGATGAGAAGGCTTACAGAGGTCAAGTCATTTGCCCATGGTAACATATCAAGTGAATTGCTAAGCTCCAGTTCAACCCATAACAGACTCCAAGGGGGCAGCCCTCTTTGTAGCTTTCAGGTTAGGGCCACCTTTAGCAAGTTTTATTCAATATCAATGTTCTTATATATATTTACTAAAGAACAGCTTGACTAAAAGAGTTAACTGAATACTAATATGCCTAATGTCATTACTTCTGTTTAAGTAACTACATATTTAGAGATAAATACTGGCTTTAGAAGTTTACAAATCCAAGTGATAGATAGAAAAATAATATTGCTTTTAGATTGAAGGGAGAACGTATTCATGATATTGGGCATATCCTCGAAGAAAGACTTGGAAACAATTCAGTCTGAAATGATCGTATTAAGTGGGGCATTGAGTAACTTGAATTTGCCCAAGAACAAAGGAAACAGAAGAAGAAGTATAAAAAGTGAGGCAATATGCAGTGGCATGGAAAGGATCTCTTGGTTCATGTGTTTTCTGTTTGAGTACTCTCTAAAATAATGTTTTTAAACCATATGCTCCACACACATTTTTAAATTGACATATAAAACTTTTCATTATAAGTGTAAATAGTGACAAAGGGTATAATTTCTGACCTATTAAATACATGCTTTAAATATATTTTCATCAAAACCACGAAGTAAAGATTTAGCTTATTCAATTTACAGAAAAGGTCCATGCTATAGCCTAACTGACAGTCATTGTCACATTCATGAGAAGTCTAGACTTCATTTTTTAATTCTAATAAACGTGTTTGTGAAACGGTCTCCTCACTTTTCATTGCCATGAGATTGTCCACTGGTTAATATGAAACAAGGTGCAAGCCCCCATTAGTTTGCCTTTATTCTGCAGTCATGGGACACTTCCCTAAGAGCAATGCACCACACTAAGATCCAGGGTAGGTTAGAGCCATGCCCTCCTTTTGTCAAGTTCAATCAAGTGGGAAAGGTAGAACTGCAGACTGTAGGTATGAGTGAATGAGAAGTGAAGAAATAGAGACAGCAAGTATCCATTCTGTTGCAAGTTTTTGAATATTAGAGATAGGAGTAAGAATAATAGCCAGGGGGAGATGCAGGATAGAGGGTTTTTCAGTTCTTTTGTTTTTCCCTCTTGTTCCTTGATTAAAATATTGCTTTTGGTTTCCTTTAATGTTTCATTTAATTTAATGTTAAACTCAGTATTTTGCTAAAATTAATCATTCTATAATACTTTGGTTAGTGGCATAAGTTTGAAAGAATCTGGGTTACCAGCAAACCAAATTAAGGATAAATACTGAATTGTGTGATTTCCATGAATGCTCAGGATTAAAAAATATTTATGACAGAAATATGTAAAACCATGACTGAATAAAAGGAAGAAGTTGACAGCGTGTTGGATAAATGTGAGATATCTTACAAATGATTTTTAAATGAGGCCATCTGTTAAAGCTTGCTGACGCTCTCAGTCTGGAGCAGGAGGTTATTTATGTTTTCACGCAAATCAGGCTTTAACCAAAATACTTTGGCAAAAACAGATGCCTTATAGAAATTCATTATTCCTAAAATAATTACAACCCTCTAAATGTTAACATCCCTTCCTACAAAGAATGGTATTATGCTAATACTGTTCATATATATGAATGTGAAATTACTGTATCATTGCTGTAATGCAATTCAGTGGTTTCTCTCTACCCTCACCTCCAACCTCACCCCCAGGAGATACATACCTGCTTACTAGGACCAATTTCCTACTTATTTAGCCAAAAATAATTGACCTTTGAAAGTCATAACCCAAGTAGTTGCATTTGAACTAAAATCTAAAGACAAACCTAATCTTTCAAGCATTTTTTCCTATTATGGTCTTTTTTTTGACCCTCAGTAAGTCTTACCAGATATATTAAACTAAAGGAGATTTCATAATAGAATATAGTCATGCTGTCATGTTTCATTAATGTTGAAGAGGAAGAATTAGTGTTATTTTGCCAGAAAACGAACTTCCAGTGTTACTACTACTATTTTACTAACGTGCGTAGTCACTCACTTGTAAAGGGTGAACACTGTGTGCAGAAGTGCCTACAGACAGAGGAACTATGAGCATCCCTAACTTCTACATCCATGTTAGATCAGCTCGAGTCTGCACATAAAAGAGATCAAATCTGTGAGGGCTGGAGAAAAAAATTGAAGAGACTTATTATTTGCACCTTTCATCATTCCTGGGAGAGCAGCAAATTAGAATCAGACTAATATTTTTGGTTTCTCTAATTTATGGCTTTTTGTTAACTTTGTCACTGAGTGAGCTGTTGAGCCAGATTCCTATGGCAGGTAAGCACCTTGCTCAGGGTTCACTTTAGTACTGTGAGAAGCTTTTATGCGTAGACTCTCTATTTAGTAGACTAATGAAAGTATTACTTATTGGTGTCTTCTTGTCCTCTGGGAATGCTTTTACCTTCAGTAGGCTGTTATTTACCTTAAAATAGTGGCTTAACTACTCAGATGATACGTCTCATTTCTCCTTCCTAACTGCTCTTTGAGTTGAAGCATTTGTCAGAATGCAGAATGGAAGAAGGACTGGAGAACTACATGTGTGAACACCCCTGCCTAGCTCCTTGCTCATGACAGGGAGTCTGCACCTTACATCCTTTTTTAAATTTATTTATTCATTTATTTTTGGCTGCGTTGAGCCTTCGTTGCTGCACGTGGAGGCTACTCTTCGTTGCGGTGCACGGGCTTCTCATTGTGCACCTTGCATTCTATGTGCTCTATAAAGTGCTCTGGCATAGTGATGTAGAGAGAGGCTCTGCAGTCCGATGGCCTGAATTTGAGAGTTGGCTCCACCACTTATTGCTTGTGTAAGCTCAGCAAATAATTCCTCTCTGCCCCAGGTCCCTCATCTGTTAACTAGAAATAATAATACACACTACTATAATATAAGATAGATAACCAGCAAGGACCTACTGTGTAGCACAGGGAACTATACTCAGTATTTTGTAATAACCTATAAGGGAAAAGAATCTGAAAAAAAATAGATATATATGTATGTGTAACTGAATCACTTTGCTGGTATACCTGAAACTCACACAACATTGTAAATTAACTATACTTCAATAAAAATTTTTAAAACTAGGGTTAATAATGGCACCTTCCACATAGTGTGGTTATGAGGATTAAATAAGTTAATATATTTTAAAAGCTTGGGACAAAGCCTGATAGGTCGTTGTGCTGGTGGTGGTGGTGGTGGTGGTGGTGGTTTTTCTTATAGACAAAGAAGCACTGCCCTGTTCGTGGAAACCAAGAGAAGTACTCGTTAGCAGGCAGTAATCCTACCCCCTACACTTTTTCTATACTGGGAGAATATTAGTGGTCCTATGAAATGGCACCAAAATATTGCACCTCTCATTAAGGAAGGAAAAGAAAATACCATGTGCTTTCACGAGCATTATCTCATTTAATCCTCAGAACAATTCTTCCAAAATAAATTAGTCTATTTTCACATGGGAGAGACACGAAATCTTACACAAGATCGAATGGCTACTGGATAACAAAGTCAAGATTCAGTCAGAGGAGTAGCTGACCCAAAAGCCCATCTGTTTCCACCTCACTCTACTGGCTGAATTGTCAATATTTGGGGCATAATTGTTTTCCTCCCTTTCTAGATGTGGCAGATTAAAAGAAACCTCTACAACAGTCCAGTCTTACCTCTTCTCTCTTCAAGTGAGAGACCACAAACATGGTAGACACTCAAATAATGTTTGGTCATTGACCAGTCAAATAATTCTTTTTCCTAAAAAGAAAGTACACATTTTGCATCTTTAATATTGCAGTGGTTTATTTGTACTAAAATAGGAGCTTCCCTGGCTTTATAGAAAAGTAAAAATAGAACTTCATATATGAGACCGAGTTTTCCCAATTTACCCTATATCCTCTTCTACTGAATAGGTTACAAAGTCTGAGTTAATGAGAAAGCCTAATAATTCTAGTGGCTTCCTATCCTCATTCTATTTTTGTTTGTTTGTTTGTTTGTTTGTTTTATTTATTTTTTAATTTAATTTTATTTATTTTTTGATACAGCAGGTTCTTATTAGTCATCAGTTTTATACACATCAGTGAATACATGTCAATCCCAATCTCCCAATTCATCCCACCCCCACCCCCACCCCCACCCCCCACCACTTTCCCCCCTTGGTGTCCATACGTTTTTTTCTCTACTTCTTTGTCTCAATTTCTGCCCTGCAAACTGTTTCATCTGTACCATTTTCCAGGTTCCCCATATATGCGTTAATATATGACATTTGTTTTTCTCTTTCTGACTTACTTCCCTCTGTATGACAGTCTCTAGATGCATCCACGTCTCTACAAATGACCCAATTTCGTTCCTTTTTATGGCTGAGTAATATTACATTGTATATATGTACCACATCTTCTTTATCCATTCGTCTGTCGATGGGCATTTAGGTTGCTTCCATCACCTGGCTATTGTAAATAGTGCTGCAATGAACATTGGGGTGCATGTGTCTTTTTGAATTACGGTTTTCTCTGGGTATATGCCCAGTAGTGGCATTGCTGGGTCATATGGTAATTCTATTTTTAGTTTTTTAAGGAACCTCGATACTGTTCTCCATAGTGGCTGAATCAATTTACATTCCCACCAACAGTACAAGCGGGTTCCCTTTTCTCCACACCCTCTCCAGCATTTGTTCTTTGTAGATTCTCTGATGATGCCCATTCTAACTGGTGTGAGATGATACCTCATTGTAGTTTTGATTTGCATTTCTCTAATAATTAGTGATGTTGAGCAGCTTTTTATGTGCTTCCTGGCCATCTGTATGTCTTCTTTGGAGAAATGTCTATTTAGGTCTTCTGCCCATTTTGGGATTGGGTTGTTTGTTTTTTGAATATTGAGCTGCATGAGCTATTTATATATTTTGGAGATTAATCCTTTGTCCATTGATTCGTTTGCAAATATTTTCTCCCATTCTGAGGGTTGTCTTTTCGTCTTGTTTATGGTTTCCTTTGCTGTGCAAAAGCTTTTAAGTTTCATTAGGTCCCATTTGTTTATTTTTGTTTTTATTTCCATTACTCTCGGAAGTGGATCAAAAAAGATCTTGCTGTGATTTATGTCAAAGAGTGTTCTTCCTATGTTTTCCTCTAAGAGTTTTATAGTGTCCGGCCTTACAGTTAGGTCTCTAATCCATTTTGAGTTTATTTTTGTGCATGGTGTTAGGGAGTGTTCTAATTTCATTCTTTTACATGTAGCTGTCCAGTTTTCCCAGCACCACTTATTGAAGAGACTGTCTTTTCTCCATTGTATATCCTTGCCTCCTTTGTCATAGACTAGTTAACCATAGGTGTGTGGGTTTGTCTCTGAGCTTTCTATCTTCTTCCATTGATCTATATTTCTGTTTTTGTGCCAGTACCATATTGTCTTGATTACTGTAGCTTTGTAGTATAGTCTGAAGTCAGGGAGTCTGATTCCTCCAGCTCCGTTTTTTTCCCTCAAGACTGCTTTCGCTATTCGGGGTCTTTTGTGTCTCCATACAACTTTTAAGATTTTTTATTCTAGTTCTGTAAAAAATGCCATTGGTAATTTGATAGGGATTGCATTGAATCTGTAGATTGCTTTGGGTAGTATAGTCATTTTCACAGTACTGATTCTTCCAATCCAAGAACATGTTATATCTCTCCATCTGTTTGTATCATCTTTAATTTCTTTCATCAGTTTCTTTTAGTTTTCTGTATACAAGTCTTTTGTCTCCCTAGGTAGGTTTATTCCTAGATATTTTATTCTTTTTGTTGCAATGGTAAATGGGAGTGTTTCCTTAATTTCTCTTTCAGATTTTTCATCATTAGTATATAGGAATGCAAGAGATTTCTGTGCATTAATTTTGTATCCTGCAACTTTACCAAAGTCATTGATTAGCTCTAGTAGTTTTCTGGTGGCATCTTTAGGATTCTCTATGTATAGTATCATGTCATCTGCAAACAGTGACAGTTTTACTTCTTCTTTTCCAATTTGGATTCCTTTTATTTCTTTTTCTTCTCTGATTGCTGTGGCTAGGACTTCCAAAACTATGTTGAATAATAGTGGTGAGAGTGGACATCCTTGTCTTGTTCCTGATCTTAGAGGAAATGCTTTCAGTTTTTCACCATTGAGAATGATGTTTGCTGTGGGTTTGTCGTATATGGCCTTTATTATGTTGAGGTAGGTTCCCTCTATGCCCACTTTCTGGAGAGTTTTTATCCTAAATGGGTGTTGAATTTCGTCAGAAGCTTTTTCTGCATCTATTGCGATGATCATATGGTTTTTATTCTTCAATTTGTTAATATGGTGTATCACATTGATTGATTTGCGTATATTGAAGAATCCTTGCATCTCTGGGATAAATCCCACTTGATTGTGGTGTATGATCCTTTTAATGTGTTGTTGGATTCTGTTTGCTAGTATTTTGTTGAGGAATTTTGCATCTGTATTCATCAGTGATATTGGCTTGTAATTGTCTTTTTTTGTAGTATCTTTCTCTGGTTGGTATCAGGGTGATGGTGGCCTCACAGAAAGAGTTTGGGGGTGTTGCTTCCTCTGCAGTTTTTTGGAAGAGTTTGAGAAGGATGGGTGTTAGCTCTTCTCTAAATGTTTGATAGAATTCACCTGTGAAGCCATCTGGTCCTGGACTTTTGTTTGTTGGAAGATTTTTAATCACAGTTTCAATTTCATTACTTGTGATTGGTCTGTTCATATTTTCTATTTCTTCCTGGTTCAGTCTTGGAAGGTTATACCTTTCTAAGAATTTGTCCATTTCTTCCAGGTTGTCCATTTTATTGGCATAAAGTTGCTTGTAGTAGTCTCTTAGGATGCTTTGTATTTCTGCAGTGTCTGTTGTAACTTCTTTTTCATTTCTAATTTTATTGATTTGAGTCCTCTCCCTCTTTTTCTTGATGAGTCTGGCTAATGGTTTATCAATTTTGTTTATCTTCTCAAAGAACCAGCTTTTAGTTTTATTGATCTTTGCTATTGTTTTCTTTGTTTCTATTTCGTTTATTTCTGCTCTGATCTTTATGATTTCTTTCCTTCTGCTAACTTTGGGTTTTGTTTGTTCTTCTTTCTCTAGTTCCTTTAGGTGTAAGGTTAGATTGTTTATTTGAGATTTTTCTTGTTTTTTGAGGTAGGCTTGTATAGCTATAAACTTCCCTCTTAGAACTGCTTTTGCTGCATCCCATAGATTTTGGATTGTCGTGTTTTCATTGTCATTTGTCTCTAGGTATTTTTTTATTTCCTCTTTGAGTTCTTCAGTGATCTCTGGGTTATTTAGTAACGTATTGTTTAGCCTCCATGTGTTTGTGTGTTTTACGTTTTTTTCCCTGTAATTGATTTCTAATTTCATAACGTTGTGGTCAGAAAAGATGCTTGATGTGATTTCAATTTTCTTAAATTTACTGAGGCTTGATTTGTGACCCAAGATGTGATCTATCCTGGAGAATGTTCCATGCGCACTTGAGAAGAAAGTGTAATCTGTTCTTTTTGGATGGAATGTCCTACAGATATCAATTAAATCTATCTGGTCTATTGTGTCATTTAAAGCTTGTGTTTCCTTATTAATATTGTGTTTGAATGATCTGTCCATTGGTGTAAGTGAGGTGTTAAAGTCCCCCACAATTATTGTGTTACTGTCACTTTCCTCTTTTAGAGCTGTTTGCAGTTGCCTTATGTGCTGAGGTGCTCCTGTGTTGGGTGCATATATATTTATAATTGTTATATCTTCTTCTTGGATTGATCCCTTGATCATTATGTAGTGTCCTTCCTTGTCTCTTGTAACATTCTTTATTTTAAAGTCTTTTTATCTTATATGAGTATTGCTACTCTAGCTTTCTTTTGATTTCCATTTTCATGGAATATCTTTTTCCATCCCCTCACTTTCAGTCTGTATGTGTCCCTAGGTCTGAATTGGGTCTCTTGTAGACAGCATATATATGGGTCTTGTTTTTGTGTCCATTCAGCAAACCTGTGTCTTTTGGTTGGAGCATTTAATCCATTCACATTTAAGTTCATTACCAATATGTATGTTCCTATTACCATTTTCTTAATTGTTTGGGGTTTGTTTTTGTAGGTCCTTTTCTTCTCTTGTGTTTCCCACTTAGAGAAGTTCCTTTAGCATTTGTTGTAGAGCTGTTTTGGCGGTGCTGAATTCTCTTAGCTTTCGCTCGTGTGTAAAGCTTTTGATTTCTCCATCAAATCTGAATGAGATCCTTGCTGGGTAGAGTAATCTTGGCTGTAGGTTCTTCCCTTTCATCACTTTAAGTATATCATGCCACTCCCTTCTGGCTTGTAGAGTTTCTGCTGAGAAATTAGCTCTTAACCTTATGGGAGTTCCCTTGTATGTTATTTGTCATTTTTCCCTTGTTTCTTTCAATAATTTTTCTCTGTCTTTAATTTTTGCCAATTTGATTACTATGTGTCTCAACGTGTTTCTCCTTGGGTTTATCCTGTATGGGACTCTGCACTTCCTGGACTTAGTGGCTATTTCCTTTCCCATGTTAGGGAAGTTTTCGACTATAATCTCTTCAAATATTTTCTCGGGTCCTTTCTCTCTCTGTTCTCCTTCTGGGACCCCTATAATGCGAATGTTGTTGCATTTAATGTTGTCCCAGAGGTCTCTTAGGCTGTCTTCATTTCTTTTCATTCTTTTTTCTTTATTCTGTTCCACAGCAGTGAGTTCCACCATTCTGTCTTCCAGGTCACTTATCCGTTCTTCTGCCTCAGTTAATCTGCTATTGATTCCTTCTAGTGTATTTTTCATTTCATTTATTATATTGTTCATCTCTGTTTGTTTGTTCTTTAATTCTTCTACATCTTTGTTAAACATTTCTTGCATGTTCTCGATCTTTACCTCCATTCTTTTTCCGAGGTCCTGGATCATCTTCACTATCGTTATTCTGAATTCTTTTTCTGGAAGGTTGCCTATCTCCACTTCATTTAGTTGTTTTTCTGGGGTTTTATCTTGTTCCTTCATCTGGTACTTAGCCCTCTGCCTTTTCATCTTGTCTATCTTTCTGTGAATGTGGTTTTTGTTCCACAGGCTGCAGGATTGTAGTTCTTCTTGCTTCTGCTGTCTGACGTCTGGTGGATGAGGCTAAGAGGCTTGTGTAAGTTTCCTGATGGGAGGGACTGGTGGTGGGTAGAGCTGGCTGTTGCTCTCCTCATTCTATTTTGATCTTTTTTATTTCTTTAAAGAAAATATTGGCCCTGAAAACTTTTGCCTTTGACTGAAAACAATAAAACTTTTATCTGGTAGTAAATTTGTTTGAAAATAGGAAAGCCATATGAGTGATAATTATTTTCTACCAAAGATAATAAAGATAATAATATGTGTTTGCATCTGTAAGGCATTTAAATCATAGAGGGCTTTACAGAAAGAATCAAATTTCAAAGTAAAGTTTACTGCATCTTTTTCAAACTGACACATAGCTTCATGAGAATACTATTGTTATTTTGTACAGCTAAATCATGTCCCTGCATTGAAACCCTTCCATGCTTATCCTGCCAATGCCAATCTTTCTAGAAAGTATCCTTCCTTCTAGCTACACTTATGTCTCTATACAGCTGTACATTTATATGTACTCATCACCTGTGCTAGTTTTACTTTTCTCTTGGCACAGAGCAGA
Source organism: Balaenoptera acutorostrata (assembly GCF_949987535.1). Classification (NCBI taxonomy): domain Eukaryota; kingdom Metazoa; phylum Chordata; class Mammalia; order Artiodactyla; family Balaenopteridae; genus Balaenoptera; species Balaenoptera acutorostrata. The sequence continues at coordinate 27,964,460 of NC_080072.1, read as the reverse complement.
AGACTCTCCCACTGACTAATTATGTAACCTTAGGAAAGTTACCTGACATCACTGTGCCTTACCTTTTCATCTTTGTTATGTATCAACCATTGTACCAGTTCCTTTATGTATCTAATTTCATTTGTCTTTATGTGAATGTAAAGGAGAGGCCAAAGAGCTTAAGTAATGTTACCAGTTTTATATTGCTGGTAAGTAGCAGGGCCAGGTTTCAAATACATTTCTGTTTCAAATACTTTGCCGTTATACCTCCTCAACCCGCACTGCTTCTAGAGCATTAATTTGGGGAGAGGAGTTTTTCATACTAGTCACCCTCCATCCACACCCCTACTCTGCCCCAGCTAACTGCCCTTACAGTTGAGAAGGTGTAATGTCCCGCTAAGTAGTTGTCAACCTTTTTTCACCCCAGCACACCTGAGGGATACGACGCACTTCCACTAGTGACTTAACACAGTTCCTCAAAAGACAAGACTCAGGGTCTGGGTGATAAGGAGCAAGTATAGTTTGAAGAATCTTCTTTCTTTGAGGTGATCTAAATGTGTTCTAAGCTGTAACAACCCAGAGTATTGGCGAGGCACTATTCTGGATACTTTCCTTGTGTTAACTCATTTAATCTTCAGAACGACTTTGAAATTAGGTCTCTTATTTTACTGATTAAGGTACTGAGATGCAGAGAATTTAAGTACCTTGTCTGGCTTATTGCTCAATTTTTTTACAAAGATGAACCACATACTCACTCCTGGCCTCGTAAACTCCAGTTTGGAATGACACCTGGTTAAGAATTTCAGACCATAAATTACTACTTCCTCCCCCATTGTCACTTCAAGTGTCGGTTTCCCCACAAGCTACTGAACAAGTACTGTGTTGACTTCTAGTTCTTTGCACAAATAGATACTTAAAAGATGTTATCTGGTTGGCTGTCCTGGAAAAGGGAACACTTGAAACAACTAAATCTGTTGGCAAGGATGTGTAGTATGGTAGTTAAGAGTACAGGCTCAAGTCCACTGGACCTGTCCCACTAGTTACTAGTTATATTAATGTAGGCAAGTTATTTCACCTTTTTCCTTGTCTGTAAAATCAGGACAATAATAGTATTAGCATCATGAAATGGCTGTGAGGATAAACTGAGAAAATGCTGTAAGTACACATGCTTAAATAGTAGTAACATAGTAAATATTAGTCATTACTAGTAATAGTTAAGGTCTTCTTTACTGGGCAGGTAGTCTCATGTGCTTTCTTGAGACTTTAATGCAATTCTGCAGGCAGATACTTTGGAAATTATCTTAATTCTTTTGAACACCAGAATACCATTTGGTACCTCCCCAAATTTTCTACATTAAGACTTAAGAAGTCTTGAGGGATAAATTGGGAGATTGGGATTGACATATACACACTACTATATATAAAATATATAACTAATAAGGACCTACTGTATAGCACAGGGAACTCTTCTCAATACTCTGTAATGACCTATATGGGAAAAGAATCTATAAAAGAGTGCAGATATGTATATGTATAACTGATTCAATTTGCTGTACAGCAGAAACTAACACATTATAAATCAACTATACTCCAATAAAAATTAAAAAAAAAAAAAGACTTAAGAAGTCTTAACATTAAAGAGCAGCTGCATTTCAAGTAGCATTTCAAGTGGCTCAGCAAAGCAAGTTAGTACAGATAATTTAAATGATACCCAGTCACAAGTACCTTCATTTTCCTTGATTACTTTTTCTGAATACCTTTTTTGTTATGTACCTTATGAACTTAAAACATGACAAAAGATGAATTTCTTAATATGTACATTATGTTTTCTGAGCCTGTTAATTCTTTAAAGAAATTAAGGAAAAAAATAATGAAGCCATGTTATACAGGTACTTAATTTTTTTTAATCTGTGGTAGTACTATGGTAATTAATGCTTATTTTATGCAAACTAGACTGTATCTGTTAACAGACACATTACTGTCAAGAAAATATTACTTGTCTTAATTATCAGTAATGAAGCAGGGATAAGCTGCTCACTTAGATATAATATATCTAATGACCTTTTCAGTTAGAGGTTGTGATGAAAGGTATCAGTTTCACAAATTATGCTTCATTCAGCTTCTGGCCTTTGTGTAGATTAATGTTTTGTGGATGAGTTTTAAAGTCAGGCGTAAATTGTGTTTGGTGTTTAAAATTGATTTAATATCTTGCTTTTAGTACATCATTTTCTTGTTTATAAAGCTTCAGTTTTATCTTCAAGCTTAAAAAAAAGAGTCTATAGTAAATTTAGGACTGCTTAACTAACTGCCAATGTTTTTTTTAACCCTACCAAATAAAATGGGACATGTATTTCCACTGTTTTAACGAAAGAACAAGTTTCTCTGTTATTTCTGAATTTAGGGCAGTAAGCACAATGTATATAATGACATTTTTGAACTAGGAATGTAAATATTTTTAATACCATTTTTCCTAATTAGATTTCCTGAGATGACACAAAGCTGTTTATTGTGAGAGAATTTATATTTCTTAATCAGCCTCTTACTGAATCACAAATATCTTATCTGAGGGTATTGAAAAATTATTCAAGAACTCATAGATTTAGCCTTATATTCAGACCAGTAGGAGAACTGCCTCATGTTTTAAGTAACTAAGTAAGGATTTAAATGTTAGAGGTCAATGCGACAAGGCAGTGAAACAAAAAGTCCATTTTTTTAATTTTTTTTATTTTTTTAAGCAAGGATGGAAAAAAGGTTTTATTTGTCTCCCTGGACCCCGCTTTCCTTTTTTTTTTTTTTTTTTTGTAATGTCTGAAACATTTATATTAACATATTTCCATACAAATAACCCAATGAAAGTTTAGTATTAGTTGTTTTGTTTGTTTGTTTGTTTTATACTTTAGGTTCTTATTAGTCATCAATTTTATACACATCAGTGTATACATGTCAATCCCAATCGCCCAATTCAGCACACCACCATCTCCACCCCACCGCAGTTTTCCCCCCTTGGTGTCCATATGTCTGTTCTCTACATCTGTGTCTCAACTTCTGCCCTGCAAACAGGCTCATCTGTACCATTTTTCTAGGTTCCACATACATGCATTAATATACGATATTTGTTTTTCTCTTTCTGACTTACTTCACTCTGTATGACAGTCTCTAGATCCATCCATGTCTCAGCAAATGACTCAATTTCGTTCCTTTTTATGGCTGAGTAATATTCCATTGTATATATGTACCACAACTTCTTTATCCATTCCTCTGTCGATGGACATTTAGGTTGCTTCCATGAAAAAGTCCATTTTTAATTCAAATCTTTAAGCCGTTTCTTTATATAAAATCTTAATCAGAAGCCCAATAAAGAAATATGACAGAATTGGATCTGCTCTGCTTCAGTGGAAAGGTATTCCTCCAGTAACTTGAAGGAATCCAGGGCTCTCAAGGAGCAGTGTTTTGATACTATGATCCTGATTGTTGTATTACTAACAGAGCCCAAACACTAGAGCAGGAGAGAAGGGTACAGACAACCCTCTTTTTCAACCCCCTCATTTTAATGATGAGGTACCTAAAATCTAAAGTGTAACCAGCCTAAGTTCAGGTGGTCAATAAGTACTATGACCTAAAATGTAAAAAAAATGATAGTACTTTTAGTGGTAGAATCTTTCCCTTATTCTCTGTTGCCCTACAGCTGTAATCATGAATTTTGAAAACTCTTTATAAAAAGAAGAGTTTTTGAATTGACCTAATCTTTGTGTTTAAAAAAGTAAGCCACAGATTTCCATTTTCAAGGACACAGTAAAGTCCTACCTGTCCCCACATATTGTCTCTTCACTTCTTGCACCATTGCTCATTTTGGTGCAGATTCTCCACTCTGGCGTTGCAAATCAGGAATGTGCCTGTGCTGTACTTCAGTTCCTTCAGTTCCTGAAAGGTATGTTCGTACATGGTGTTGCCTCTGATTGGAACGCTCCATCTAACAGCTCCTCTACCTCCTGCCACTGTCATCTCAACCAAGCTAACTTCTCTTTATCCTTCAGGCTATGGTTTAAATGTCACTGCCTCCTTCAGGCCTTCTCTGATCCATCCAAACCAAGTCTGGATCAGACACTTCTCATTTGTGCTCTGACAGCATCCTGTACTTTTTCTTTCATAGCAATGGCATCCGATTCTACATGCTCACTTCCATAACTGTAGAGACCACATGATTTGTGCATCATTGAATCCCCAGGCATAGCAGAGTTTCTGACCCATGGCTAGTGCCCTATATTTACTAGGGAAGGAAGAGAGGAACGTGGACTCCACTCCCCCCTCAAAGGATATAACATGTTGAATAGTATGAGTCTTAAACTGGTTTCTTGTTGAGGAGCAGCTGCTGACTTCCTACCTGACTTTGGAAGACTTTCTGTCCATAAGATTTTGTTTCCTTTTCCAGTAGGATGATAATACCTCCTGATTTTGTCTTCCTCTTGCTGAAGTGAAAGTTTTCTCTGTATCAGAGCTTTCTCCTCAGTTTCTGAAGTATAATAGAGGAAGAACTCATGTTTTCCTTTGGATACCAGATTGAGGAGGCTTCTCTTGGAAAATAATTTCTTAAAAATCATCTTACTTTTTCTCCAGGTCCCAAGAAATTAAGTAATGGGCCACCTCCTTCACTTACAAACAAGTTCATGGACTTTGAGTGGTGATGACATTCTTTAAATGAAGTATTTGTAGCTATTCTTGGGCACTTTAGGATTTTATTTATTTTGTTTTATTGCTTGAGAATGGTACTTACATAATTCATGATTTAACATGTGTACTATGTAGCCATGATGGAATTATTTTCTATAATTTAAAATGTCCAAATTTGTTTCTGTCAAAAATAAGGAATTTAAATATAACTAATCAGGGCCTCATCAAAAGCAATACCACTTTTCCAATTATTGATTGTGTTATTTTTGTGTTGGCAAAAGCAGCCTATGAGGAGAATGAGGTGTGAGAGATAGGAGGTGAGGTAAGAAAATTGTCTTACTCAATTTTTCAGAAAGTTGAAAAAGTTATGTTCAAGAAAAAAACCCAATGAACTTCAGTACTGATTCTATCAGGAAAAAAAAAAAAAATTAAGGACTTTTGAGGGAAAATAATGCATGAACATAACCAGAACAGCAGTTGATATTTAACAGAACTAAATGGTCACATTTTCAAGTAAAGTATGCCCTGGCATTTGAACAGCTGTTATATCTAAATCAGATTTGAATACTGTTGTTTAACCTTCCCAGCTGTAGCAGGGGTGGTTTGTTAGTCTAATTCAGTATAAAATATGCATAGTATACTTAAATTTGAAACTTTAAACACATATTTGTATTAAAATGATAAATTTTAGTCATATAAGCCTATTTTAGGTGAACCCTTTGTCTCTCTGTGAGTTATTTATTGTTCTCAACTATATTGTATGTTTGAGCACATTTTAAATAATTAAAATGTCCTAAACTCTTTCCATTTAATTCATATCTTTTTTTTTTACTTTTGTATTAGGAATGAATAAAAATATACATTTTCTATGCATATATTTGTAATTACATTGGTATATTCATAGGAAAATTTAAATTTTTTTTTCCCTATTTTTCTTCCTTGCTGATTCTGTGCCCCAACAGAATCTTCTATACAAACACAATCATGGGAATGGAATGAAGATAAGGTGGTTGCTGTAGGATGGCAAAATAAAAGACCAGTATCTCTCAGTCTTACAAAGCTAAGCCAAAGGGATTAATATCAAAATACATAAATCCATGTAGCATATGCATATAGTGAATAAAAATTTGCTCATCAAAGCCTATTACACTCGAAAATATTGCTTGACATTTGAAAGAGGTAATTTTAGAACAAACAAACACAAATGCTCATGGGTATATACCACATATGTTTACACATACACATATACAGATAAATGTAGAAATAGTTATAGATGTATCTGTGTGTGTGTGTGTGTGTGTGTGTGTGTGTGTGCATGTGTGTGTGTATTTATGTACTATATACACACATGTATTTCTTAGCTTTGTCTTATGGAGAGCTTAGAAGCAATAACAACCTAAGGGACACTCCAAGTACCCAGATACTGGTTTCTAAGTATCATTCCCTACTAAAAAAAAAAAAAAAAAAAGGAGGGGAGGGGAGGCCTCTTGGCAAAATAGCCAATTCTAGGGCTGGTACACAGAAAGTCAGAAAGTGTAACATGAGAGTAGAATTTGTGCCCAAAAGTAGGGAGGTACTCAAAGAATGCCGGGGACATGAGAAAAAGCACAGAAGCCACTTTGAAGAAGACCCTATAGCCAAATCTTGGAAATTTGAGCTTCAAAATAAATAATGGAAAATAACCCACTGAGTAAAATGGAAATCCAGGTATCCATACTGAGATAGATAGATAGATAGACAGACAGACAGATAGATACGGAAACCTCTTTCTTACAGAATACCAACTAATAAACATTGAAGGAGTGGTGAAATAGAAAAATACCATTAACAATCATAGTTATGTTCAGTTTAGATGGGAGTTGTCAGTTGGAGGCTGGTGGGTTTGATCAGGTTTGATGAGGAAGAGGATATTGACAATCTCAGAATATTTCTTTCACAAACTACTCATCAGTTACAAAGGGCAGAATGGTGACTTTACAGTGGGAAAACCTGATGAACAGTACAACCAAGTGATCAAGGTTTACATCACAAGTGAGTTGACATCATGTGTGGTACATCACCTTGATGTGAGGCACTAGAAGAGCTGTGTATCCTATCAGTGGTTTCCTGCCCCAAAAGCATTGATCAAGAGGAAATATCAGATAGATCTAGGTTTATGATTAGCCTACAGAATGAAACTCCTGTATTCTTGAAAAACTGTCAAGCACCTGAAAGGCAGGGAGAAACTGAGAATACTGAGAAAGATTGAGTGTCCTAGTATCTCTGGGACAGTTTACAAAGTGTGAATGGGGTCTGCAGATTGACAGTAGTGCTGTATCAATGTTGATTTACTGACTTGAAGGATTATACTGTGATTATGTAAGATAAAGTCCCTGTTTTGGGAAATAGTCACCAGAGTAATTGGGAATGACAGGAATCATATATACTGCTTGTTCTTAAATGGTTTGGAAAAAGGCTAATTATGAGGGTATGTACATGTTTGGAGAAGTATATCTAGGTTTCAATAAAAAGAGAAAGAGATGGAGAACATGGTGAAATGTTAAAAATTGGGGAATCTAGGTGAAAGGGATATGGAAGTTCATTGTTCTGTTTTGCATACTTTTCTAGGTTTGAAAGTATTTCTAAATAAATTATTGAAAAATGTTTATTTAAATGGTAATATAGTAAATACCTCATAATCAAAAATTAATACTTCACGAAAAACATATGAGTAGTTACACAAAGTTAGGTTACTTAAAACTGTAAATAGCTTAATGTCAGTTCAGGCCAGATTGTGCTACTAAATGAGTTAAGTTTTTCAGAGGTTTCTAAATTTGTGAATTGAGGATAAAGGTTGTAGATTTATGTAAGGTATCTGAAGCCCAGATAAATAAGTTTTCCAATCTCACACAGAAAGTAACAAAACAAAGTCCAAAACCAAAGTCTCCTGATTCCAAATCCAATAGCCCTGGATGACAGTCTGGATAACAGATCACTGAGGCAAGACAGAGACATTTGTGTTCAAATTCTGACCTTTGGGAGTTCATTTTGGGAAGTGTCAGATTTACAAAATGGCCCTTAGAGCTACATCATTAGTTTCACCAAGAGGGCATGTTCTGTGTTGCAATTTTCAAATGCATCCTAAAGAAATACAGAAAACCATTTTCTTTTGCCTCACCTATTTCTTACATGGTAGTATAAATGTGGGAGTGAATAGACTTCTTCCTCTCATCTGCATCCCAGACCTCTTACCCAGTAACATTTCCTTCTTCCTTACAGAATTATAAGCATACACGTGGACTTCAATCACTACTTTTTTCTAATGTGATTTACCAATCACTTGAATATCCCTAATGCCTAATGTGTTTTTAAAAATTCAAACAGCCATTGACTTGAACTGCTGTACAAGAAAATGGTCTTTCCTGGACCCTGTATCTGCCCATATCATTTTAGGTATAGTTAAGGGTTTTGTATTCAAACATTTCCTTTTCTTTTTTTTTTTTTTAATGTCCTTAACTGCAAAAAGAAAATATTCTTGGATATTTTCAGTTATATAGCCAGTATAGGTAAGTCCATTTTGAGGGCTGAATATTATTCTTTACACTGTCACCATTGCTTAAGTAGGTTTTCAAGAAGCTTCTTATATCCCATATCTCTTTATATTCTTATTCTTCAAATACTTCTAAATGATTTTCTGGAAATGGCCAAGTTTTGGTCATTTACAGTTTTGCTACTTAAACATCTACATGTTTGAAATAAGATTGTTTATGAGTAAAAGTGTGCCATTGGCTTAGTTAACTTCTAATATCATTTGATTTATCTTGGGGCAGAGATATTTGATGTACTATTTTAAATAAACATCAAAAACTATGGCCTGAACATAATTGTTTAAACAGCTATTTCTCCTGGGTTCCAAAACTGCTTCTTTCCACTCTTATTCCTATATCTTGATGGCTGAGTCAGTTATTTCTTTTCCTGTTTTCAGTTTACTACCTTAAGAGCTTAATAGATTAAAGGGTTTTGCAGATTGTAAATATGCACATTTTCAGTGTATTACTCTAAACTGAGCCTTGATAATTCTTATTTTAGCTAAAGAAATGGGAGATGTATTTTCAATACTGAGCAGTAAAGACAGCATTTTTTTCTTTTCAAAAAGGAGATGAACAAAAACATTTTCTAAGTAGCATGTCAGTATACCTTTACTCCATAGCATACGTATCTTTAGTTCTATAAATTACGACCAAAGACAGCATCAACTGTTAGCCACAGTTGGCAACAAATAATATATTGATGAATGATATTTCTGTCTGTCCTTCTAAATCTACTTTATTTAGTAAATAAAATTATAATTGCATTTCCAAAAGTGAACGTTTTAGTCTCCTGTAATTTCAGAGCAGGTACCTAGGATTATAATATGCTTACGCATGTTAAAACAAAAGGGCTTTAAGCACTAACATTCTGAGATTTTAATTAAATAGCTAGGTTTGAATTAAAATATATTCTGAAGAGAAAGGGGAGTTATTGGTTAATGGGGACAGAGTTTCAGTTTAGGATGACTAAAAAGTTCTGGAAATGGATAGTAGTGATGGTCATACAATGGTGTGAATGTACTTAATGACACTGAAATGTACACTTAAAATGGTTAAAAGGTAAATTTTATGTATGTTTTACACATACATACAGCGTATTTAAAAATCTGATTTGTGGGTTTTCCTCTGATTCCTCCTCCCCACAGACATTAGCTGGCATTTAGTATTTAGCCATAATATATACTATTTATTCGTTTAATGTATGTTATATACTTATACTATGTTAGGTATATATTCTGGGTGTAAGAAATTCCTGAAAGTTATTTTTTTTTAATTGACTCCAGCTTTTTTTTTAGCTGTGTGACCTTGTAAAAGGTATTCAATCCCTCAAAACTTTAATTTTCTTATGTATGAAATAATAATACCTATTCAAAAGGTTGTTACAAGGAGTAGTTAATATAAAAATTTTTATTGAGAAAATGAATATTATTCATGTAAAGCACTTAGCACACAGTGAAATGCGTAGAAAGCACTCAAGAAATTATAGCTGCTGGCACATTTTATTAGACATTGCAGATGAATTAGTGCACGAAAGTTACTTTCAGTTCTTGGTTGTCTTTTGGGGGCTGCATGTATGGGTTACATCTTGTAGACACAGCCTGCAGTCTCTTTGTTTATTTTGCTTACTTGACTGCTAAACATGACACATACAGAGGATCCTGTGAACCCTGTGTTTGGACTCTTAGGACCCCTTCAGCCTCCTAGGCCTTGCACCAGTGGCTTAGTCAACAAGCTTGCTAAGCAAGGCGAACAGGGAAAGAAGACAGGCATGCAACATGCTGGTATTTATGTGGAACAACCCTTATTGCCCAGCTGTCCCCAGAGAGCCTAAAACAGTTCTAACACCTTTCAGACTTAGATAGCCTCTTTATTGATAAGTCCTGTGGGACTGCTAGATTTAAGCAATTACTGTTGATCAAAAAAGTTAACCAGTGTTTTTCAAAGTATAAATATACTTTTTTCACATAATTTATATACATATACCCAGCTTCATTTACAAGAGGATTTGAGGCAGTTACCTAATTGCTATTATCATCATTTTATTGAAATGCAAAAAAACTAGACAAAAAAGGACCTGAAAAGTCTCCTCAATCTCTTCTCTCCAGACACCTTGTGCCTTGGCTGTGGTCATCCAGCTGTCCTAGCGCAAGTGTGTGATTTCTCTGGTGGTAATCTGTGCCAGTATTTCACATCACATTTTTTAAGGAAATCAAAGTATTTTCTGATTTAAAAAGATTTAGTATAATTGTTTTTTTCTTTTAGTTAATGTGTCCTCTCCTAAAATAAGTCTCAAGTTGCTTGAAACTGAAAGCCAAGAACATGGAGGGAAATGGAAATAGCATGAAACAGCTAAATACATCAGCTTTTATGTATTTATCCAAAAACTTAAAATTCAAAAATGTTATATGTGCTCACACATTGAGCACTCTAACTTAAGCTAGAGCACACTTCTGAAATCTGATAGGAATGATATTGTAAAGCTTAATTATATTTTTATGGCCCATGCCATCTGTGCGTTTGTTCTGCTTACAATAGTAATAGAGTATTCAAAAAAACAATACATTTAATTTGCAATGCAATCGTCTTATCGCAAATGCATCAAGGCAAATTATCTCTTATCATTTCAGATCCTGTTCTTGTATTGTGGATTTTTGTATCTGTTTGAAATTAGAAAAACTTAGCTACTAAAGACCATATGTGGCTGATTCAAACAGAAGACACAAAGCTCGTTTTTATTTCTTGAAACAAATTCTAATTTAGATGAAAGAAAACACTATAATTTTTTAATATACAATAGTATATGACAAAGATTACTTTCTAATGTCTAAAAATTAAGACTTTTGAAGTCACCTTTATAAATATACCTATATTTAATTGTTCTGTTAGGAGCTTTAAATTGAGACAAACATAGTTTTAAAAACTATTGCTGTACAAACTTGAAACATGCAGGTGTAGGATCTTTTTATTAGACATTTTAATAATTTCTCCAAAAAATATTGCATAAGTTTAAATTTCTTGGCAAATATAGTCTAGCTATTATTATCTCTTAATAAGTGATAATGATGGTTATGTCTTATTTTTAAATTTTATTCTTTGGATGGAAAAAATAGGCCACCATTATCAAGATGGCTATTAATTTCTCTAGAGGCAAGAAATATGTATTAAATTAATCTTTGTGTTATTTAAACATCACAAATGTTTGACATTCTGCATGTTAAATTTTCAGAATGATGTATTTTTATATATAACATCACATGATAATTTCACATGTGAAATATAATTCATATATGTATATATATGAAATAAATCTTACAATTCATGTTACTTGGAATACTGTGTAATATCCTTGATATTCAACTGAAGATATCAACTAGTCAAAGGCTTCATTTTACCAGGTATAATCTACTGAAAGTTCACTTTTATATACAACAAATGTTGAATCATTTTTGTGTGTCATAAACATGGAAAATTTAATGCATGCCCATATCAATACTTCCTTCTATCTGTTCTATAACAATGCATTATTTTATAATGTCTTCTATGATTCACATATATTCATATAATTCATATTCATGGTAGGATTGATTGATTCTGCTTTAATAATTGATGCTTTCTTTTTTCTTTATATTATACAAGTAACACGTAACTAATTCTGTATTAGTTTCCTATTGCTGCTGTACCAAATTAGCACAAATTTAATGGCTTAAAATAACCCAAATGTATTATGTTATGGTCTAGAGATCTGTATAAAATCAGTCTCACTGGACTAAAATGAAAGTATCAGCAAGGCTAGCTCCTTCAGAAGGCTCAGGTGGAGAATCCATTTCTTGCCTTTTCCAGTTCTAGAGGCTGCCAGCATTTCTTAGCTTATGGCCACGTCACTCAAGCCTCTGAGTGACGGCTTCATCACATCGTTTTCTCTCTGACTTTGACCCTCCTGCCTTTCTCTAATAAGTATTCTTATGATTATACTAGGCCTGGGACAATCTCCCTATCTCAGGATCCTTTATTCTAACAGTTGTGAATGGGATCCTTTTTTTGTTTCATTACAGTTTTGTATTGATGCTTAAATGTTGATCTTGTATTCAGTTACTTTTTTGATATTTTTCTGATATTTATACATGTGTTTCTTTTTATTGTCCAATTGCATTTTCCAGGACTTGCACTATAAACATATTGGTGAAATTGGGCATCAGTCTTTGTTCCTGATCTTAATGTGCTTTATTGTATTGTCTTACCATTAAAAAAAGAAATATGTTTTAGATATTTGGGAGGTATATTTTCAGTGAAAAGATGCTTCCTTCTGTTTTCTAGCTTAAGAATTTTTGAGTATTTCTTCTGCTACTAATTTTTCTCCTGTCTTTTAGCATAATAAATTACGATTTTTGTATGCAAATTGTTTCCTCCCTACCATTCTCTTTCTTCTCTTCTTTAATGCCTATTACACAGATGCTGAATTTTCTGGCTTAAATGTCCATGTCTTTTAACTCTTCTCTATTCGATTTTTTTGTTGTTGTTCTTTTTTTGCCCTGGATTTATATACAGGAAGAATCCCTTTACTCTTATCTTCTAGCTCAGTAATCCCTTCATCAATTGTATTCATTTTGTTAGTCAATTGAACTTTTTTTGGTTTTGACAGTCACATTCTAATTTTCCATGTCTTCTAATTGATTCTTTTCCTAACAGCCCATCTTATAACATTTTGAGGATATTAATTCTACTGTAAAGTCATCTTCCATGTGCTTTATAAACTATTTCATTAGCTATAAATTCTGTTTGTTGAGTATCCACAGTTACTTATATAATTAAATGTTAAGTGATTCTTGATTAGGCTTTTGTCTTTGTATTTGAGATGAATGTGGATCATGTGTGGATCTATTTCTTTTTACTGTAGCCTATCTTATTCTTCCTCTGGGGTCATAGGGGATGACAGGATGTGTTCCCAGGTGGAGAATGCTAGTTATTTTCTTCTGGGAGTGGGTTTCTTTGTGCCTTGGGGAATTCAGTAGCTATCTGGGGTCATTTTCTTAGTTCTTGAATTTTATTTTTAAAGAATTTCTTAAAAAAACTAAATAAAAAGAATTTGCATCAGTAATGTAGACTGGTGAACCAGTAACTCTGTGATTTATTCCTGTGTTCTCTTTGTTTTTATTAATCTGTTTTCTGATTTCTCACTTATTCACCTTAAGAGTGTCTTGACTATTTTCTTTTCTGTCTCTTATGCTTAGTGTTATCCTCTGGGCAGTTTCTTTCTTTGTTCCTGATACACAACAAAGCCATTAAAGAGTTCTGTCTTATCTCAGATGTTTTTCATATAAGCCCATGACATGTAACTCTGATATTTAAATTTAGATAATTTAGATTTTAAAATTTTAGCGGCATGCAATTCAAGGCATAATTTTAAAAAACCAGTTCTCAGTCACCTACAAGTGTATTAGCCACATTTCAGGTTATCGGCATCAAAGATTTCAACTCTTTATTGACAATGTCACATCATTTCCTTAACTTAGGACCTTTTCTTTTATATATTGCATGAGGTATCTAAAATAGTCAAACTCATAGAAGCAGAGAATAGAATGGTGGTTGTCAGGGACTGGGGAGAGGAGGAAATGGGGAATTGTTGCTCAATGGGTATAAAATTTCTGTTATGCAAGATGAGTAAGTTCTAGAGATCTGCTGTACTGCATAGTACTTATAGTTAACAGTACTGTATTGTACACTTTAAAATGCGTTAAGAGACAGATCTCAGGTTAAATGATCTTACCACCCCCCCCAAAACAAAAAATCACAACAGAAGAATACAAGGAAATTTTTGGACATGATGTATATGTTTAGTTCTTTGATTGTGGTGATGGTATTAAGGTATATGCGTATGTCCAAACTCATCAAGATGTATCCATTAAATGTGTACAATTTCTTGTATATCAGTTATACCTCAATAAAGCTAAATAAATATATAAATAAAAGACTTATTTACTATAATCTGTCCAGCTCTAGAAGAGGAAAAGTTATGTTAATCCCAGTAAGGTATAGACTGGTGGGGCTTTTTGTTTGTTTTGAGGGGGTTTTTTTTTGTTGTTTTTCTTTGTTTTTATTGAAGTATAGTTGATTTACAATGTTGTGTTAGTTTCAGGCGTACAGCAAAAGTGGTGCTTTTTTAAGCTCTGATTCTAACTAGCACCTGAATACTCTAAGAAGCCCTAAGAGAGGGTGCTTGTTTTTCCCAGCAGTGGGAAAGAAGATTTAAGCAATAAAGTTATAGAATTCAGCTAACTTCTAACTGCTTCCTAAGAAAATCACAATAAAAATAATGCTAGAGCACATTCTTAATCAATTATACTTTTTTCTTTAAGCTGCTCTTTTGGATTATTCATGCCTAAGGTCTTCACTGTTAGTATAACCATTTGAATAAGAATGCAAGGAAAGTTGTTACTGGCATTCCCAATTTTGTTTGAAATTAAAATGCGATTTATTTCCCCATTTTCCTTTTGCATGCGAAATTAAAATATAGACTTTTCTTTGGCAGCACATCCTTTTGGTCTTTAAAACATTGAAACATAATTCCAACTCTGTGAAAGGGGGTCCTTGATTAATTAACTTTATTAGATTTCCTACTATTTAATAATTCTATGATCTATATGCCTTATCATTGAATATTTTCATTTTTTCCCCCTGTTGGCATTTTTTTTTAACATCTTTATTGGAGTATAATTGCTTTACAATGGTGTGTTAGTTTCTGCTTCATAACAAAGTGAATCAGTTATACATATACATATGTTCCCATATCTCTTCCCTCTTGTGTCTCCCTCCCTCGCACCCTCCCTATCCCACCTCTCTAGGTGGTCACAAACCACCGAGCTGATCTCCCTGTGCTATGCGGCTGCTTCCCACTAGCTATCTATTTTACGTTTGGTAGTGTATATATGTCCATGCCACTCTCTCACTTTGTCACATCTTACCCTTCCCCCTCCCCATATCCTCAAGTCCATTCTCTAGTAGGTCTGTGTCTTTATTCCCATCTTACCCCTAGGTTCTTCATGACCTTTTTTTTTTTTTCTTAGATTCCATATATATGTGTTAGCATACGGTGTCTGTTTTTCTCTTTCTGACTTACTTCACTCTGTATGACAGACTCTAGGTCCATCCACCTCACTACAAATAACTCAATTTCATTTCTTTTTATGGCTGAGTAATATTCCATTGTATATATGTGCCACATTTTCTTTATCCACTCATCTGTTGATGGACACTTAGGTTGCTTCCATGTCCTGGCTATTGTAAATAGAGTTGCAATGAATACCTTGGTACATGACTCTTTTTGAATTATGGTTTTCTCAGGGTATATACCCAGCAGTGGGATTGCTGGGTCGTATGGTAATTCTATTTTTAGTTTTTTAAGGAACCTCCATACTGTTCTCCATAGTGGCTGTATCAATTTACATTCCCACCAACAGTGTATGAGTGTTCCCTTTTCTCCACACCCTCTCCAGCATTTATTGTTTGTAGATTTTTTTGATGATGGCCATTCTGACTGGTGTGAGATGATATCACATTGTAGTTTTGATTTGCATTTCTCTATGATTAATGATGTTGAGCATTCTTTCATGTGTTTGTTGGCAATCTGCGTATCTTCCTTGGAGAAATGTCTACCTAGGTCTTCTGCCCATTTTTGGATTGGGTTGTTTGTTATTTTGTTATTGAGCTGCATGAGCTGCTTGTAAATATTGGAGATTAATCCTTTGTTAGTTGCTTCATTTGCAAATATTTTCTCCCATTCTGAGGGTTGTCTTTTGATCTTGTTTATGGTTTCCTTTGCTCTGCAAAAGCTTTTAAGTTTCATTAGGTCCCATTTGTTTGTTTTTGTTTTTATTTCCATTTCTCTAGGAGGTGGGCCAAAAAGGATCTTGCTGTGATTTATATCATAGAGTGTTCTGCCTATGTTTTCCTCTAAGACTTTGATAGTGTCTGGCCTTACATTTAGGTCTTTAATCCATTTTGAGTTTATTTTTGAGTATGGTATTAAGAAGTGTTGTAATTTCATTCTTATGAAATTAGAACACTTCCTAACCACTTATTGAAGAGGCTGTATGTTCTCCATTGTATATTCTTGCCTCCTTTGTCAAAGATCTATGATCTATATGTTCTATGATCTATATGTCCTATCATTGCATATTTTCAGTATTTGAGTCAAAATCATTTGAGTGATAGAATATAAGCTCAAAATGGGCAATTGCTGATGTGGGGTTCACCCAAAACCTAGTATCCTGAGTAGGAAAACATCATGCATACAACAACTTGGTGCCAGTTGGGAATAAAATTATGGATAACGACGTTAGAACCAGATTAGAAGTAATCCAGGATTTTCGATCCAAGGGTCTCTGTCTCCAAGAAAAGTCTTTGGAGGCCAATTAAATTTATGCTGAGAATGGGGAAGCTGTCTCCAGGGAGGTGTAATGCCTACTGCAAGAGCCAAGGAAGTGTTAAGTATTAAGTGCCTGGTATGTGCAAGTGACTGATACTGAAACTCTCTAAATATGCTCCCTGTCTCCAAGAGGGGGTTTATCATGGTAATTAATATACCGCGTGTTGGTGTTTGCAGACATGAATTTTAGTCCCAGCTCTGCCACTTACTAATTGTCCAACTTTAAGCAAGTATCTTCGTTTAATTCTGAGTCCCTTTTTCCTCATCTTGAGTAAAAATGATAATAAAAACAAAACAAAACAATACCTACCTTGTTCTAAGGATTAAATGATAAAATACATGTGAATTGTCCATTACAATAATTGGCACATCTTAAATATTCAATTTATGTTACCTACAACAATGTATCATTTCTTCTAACAATCTAGTTTGGGGAAGCAAGATTTACACCCAGGCTAAGTCAAATGCCGATTCAAGATATAACAGATTAAATTATATGTTATTATTAATATACCAAGAATGCTATAAGAAATAAGCCTCCTCTGATCACACTGTATAAATAATATACATTGTGCACATTCTCTCAACAAGCTGTTGCCTTCCTTGTACTTACCACAATCTTTAGTCTTTGTTACTAGATTGAAGTTTTGTTACTTTATCTGTCTTCCCCACTTCAGTGTAAGCTCTTTTAGTGCAGGGGTCACCTTTCTTATTTATTCCTTGCATCCCCAGCACCCTGATACGAAGTAGGTACTCAATAAATATCTGTTGAATATATGGATTAGAGCGGGGAAATTATTGTTGATTGACCAGAACTGTCAGAGCAACGATGCGGAGATGGTGTTTGAAGTGGATCTTGAAAAATGAGCAGGGTTTGGATGGCCAGAAAGAGACAAAAATGCATTTCGGGTTGGGGCTGAAAGACAGATGATAAGTTAATAGGCATGAAATAAATAACTAAAACACAGTGAGTAGACACAGTGATTCAGAATGGGGGCATTTAGTTTTAAGAAAAAAAAGGTCACCAAACTTTTCACACCTCTTCATTTTACAGATAAGAGAAGTAAGACCCAGATAGTGATAGAATCAGGATTAGAATTCATGTCTTTTCCATACCACGTAACTAACAGAGCTTGCAATGTAATAGTAATGATTAGAACCCATGACTTTAGGCTGTCAGTGTCATGAAGGAGGCATTAGATGAGGAGGTAACTCTAAGCAAGAAGCTATTTCGGAAGCAATTGTGATAATCCAAGCCCAAAGTTATAGGGAAACAAAAGACAGAGCAAGAGGAGACATGTTTTATTATGCTCTTTTCGACTGGATATGAATATTTATGGTTACAGTAACCATGGGGCCAAGAAGAAAACTGGTGATGGTAGACGTAACACGCTGATATACTCTAACTCAAAGGATATTATATTAAACTTGGAACCATATGTAAATATAAAGAGCAAAATGTACCTTATTTGTAGACATTCTTTTCAAAAAGGCAAACAGGTTTCATAAACCTAGGGATAATCAAAAACTTATCTGGTATACTTTTGAAAATGAAGACACTGTGTGTGCTATGTGGTAAGTGTTAGGTGGCCTCGTAACAAATCATACACAGAAGAGCCATAGACAAATAAACCTTTCAAAAGTGGGCTGACGGTTTCTGACAGCAATATAAAGCCATCTTTCAGAGCCAGTAATTCAGTCAGGCCCATCTGAATCATTTCCTCCATAAATTGTCTTTAGTGGGAATGTAAGAAAAAGCACTAGTGAACTAATAATTATCTCCTCTTTGTCAACAGGGTGGCCCAGATTAGGAAAATGCCACCTTAAAATTAATTCCATCTTTTTTTTAATATACCTGAAATTATTCTGTTCTTTCATTTCTTAAAATATAGCACATTCGTGTATGATCTGTTTTTCTTCTGTACGTATGGATCCAGGAAGATGATGATAAAGATAAATATGTACCTCAGAATTATTTTAGACTCTCTCTATAAGTCTTTAAATCAAATATTTTGACCAAATTAACCACGTTAGTCATTTATTTAATAGACTGGTAGATACAGCTCTAGTCTATTTATTATTTTCCTCCACTTTAATAAGAAAAAAATTATATAATGAATTAAATCATAAAGCTGCAAATTAAAAACTGGCCCATACTACAACTTCATATTAATAATGCAGCTGATGAAAATAAGTATCAATAACCTAAAGATGCCTAGTGCTAGGGACAAAGGTGACATTTTACATTTTTATTAACACTTGTAATTTTCTCCAGCTTGATTTCTTTTAGGCCAAGCCCAATTTCTTCTAAACCATGGGTCAGTGAGCTCATGCTGATTCTCATATGAATGATGGGCTTGATTTTGCAAAGATATCACCAACTATCAATACCTAGGTCTTGCTACCATTATGAACAACCTAGAATAGAACAGTGTGAATTTGAATGCATTATTTCCTTTAATTTCACTAACTATGGCAATCCTGGACACCATCAGAATTGTGTATATTCGTGAAGCATTACATTTTTAAATGTTATTAATGTGGTAGTAACAAAATAGTATAAAACAAGCAACTATTGTTATACATATTTGCTATCTTTCTGTATTAAACTTCATAGGCAGAAAAAAAGAATACACTTTAAATGGTCTTAATAAGGTAAAGTTTTACATTTAGTAAATGATCTCTTATAACTAAATATAAGTTTAAGAACAACAGGGTTTCACCAGAATATGATACATATCTGCTTTAGTAGCTTTTCTACATCTGCCCAAAGGAAAACAATATTATATTAATAAATCATAAGAGGCTTCTATTAGCTTGATAAATAAGTACATTTAAAATACAAGTTAGAAAAGCATTTGTTTAAATACTTTAAATAAGTCTTTGTCATACTATTCTAGTGATGTCTAATACAATTTTCATTTTTAAAAGATTTTGTTCGAAATTTAATCTTTGAAAATATTAATAACAGCTTACAGCAGGTAAGCTATAAGATAACACTGGATGCTGTCTATTTAGTTTCTGGTTGAAAAAGCACAGCAGTACTTTAGTTCATTACCTTTGAAAAAAACAGTAACAAGATAATACAGCTGCCTCTGATTAAGATGTAAATTCTTTCTAATTAGAATGTAAATTCTTACATTTAAATGAAGACATCAATTGTCAGGATGCCATATGATATCTTATTCCACCTTGCCTGAATGAAGCCCTCACTGCTCATCTATGGCACTAAAATAGTTTTGCAATCCCTTTGTTCTCTGATTCTTGTAATATTCTCTCTTCATGTTCCCTTTTCACATTGCTTTTGTTTGTTTTCCCCCTTGCATCTGATATTGTTGTGCCTTGGGATTTTGCAGAAATTTGGAATGAAAATTGAGTTCAGTCAGTGCCAGTATTTGCTTGTGCCTCAATTACTTCTGCTGAATTTTCTTCAATGCAAATCAGGCAGGTTGCATAAAGTGGTGCATGTATTTGAAATAATTAATTTTCCGTAAAATGATGGATCAAGTCCAATCAACCTTCATGAAATCTAAATAATAGAATAGAGAATTAGAAATTAATTAACATGTTGTGTTGTTAATACTTTACAGTATAAACTACCAATAGTAAGTTTTACTATTGATTCTAACTTTTTCTTTATTAAATGTTGATGAAAACCTTCTGTCTCAATCATTTCTTGCCAGAAATATGCTAACAAGGAATCCTGTATCAATAACACTGAAGCAAAGCTTTCAAAGATTCCATCAACAATTAACCAGTGAATTGAATTATTCGTGCTTCTCTTTACTGAGCAACAGTGAAAGTTTTATCTTGAATAATGTACACTAATTTACTGTTATATTAGATGAGGCCATGAGCCTTTGAGCATGGTATCATATCTTTTACATCATGTTTCTTCAACCAAAAGAGGTAGAACTTTAAAGGCAAAACCAACTCAACCAGCTTTACAGTGCTAGGAAAGGAGAAACGTAGAAATTGAAAGAATGCTTTACAGATTAGAAGGGTGCCTCCCTTGTTTTTTTTAACTTTTTATAATAGAAAATTTCAAACATATACAAAAGTAGAAACTAATATAATGCACCCTTATGTGCCCATCAACCATCATCAGTCATCAAGGATCTAACAGGGAAACAAAACATACAAACCTGAAATACTAATGAATAACATGCAAATGAGAGAGAATAATGTGCATTAGAAGCTAAAATGCAGGTGGAGAATATGAGTGCTATGGATACTTAGAGAAGGAGATTAGTTTGTGCTGAATGGACAGAGAAGAAGAGAAAGAAGATTCCAGGCAGAGTAGAGATGGCATAAGAAAAGACTTAGAAATGAGCACAGTCTGTGATAGTATACAAGAGATTGACATGCTTTGATCAGAAGTTTCATGTTTGTATGTAAAAGTAGTTAAGTTTGGTAAGATGGAAGGATTTGAGAGCTAGGCAATGCAGTTTCCTACTTATTAGCCAAAGAAGTACCCGCACCCCCTGCATTGGAAGCACAGAGTCTTAACCACTGGACTTCCAGGGAAGTCCTATTACCTTTTAATCTTTAAACACCCCTATAATTAACTGTATTTTCCTTTTAATGATAAGGAAGCTGAAGCTGGAAGACTTTAGCTAACTTCCCAGATGACGCACAGAGAGACCCCACAGTCTTTGTACTACACCATGCTGAATTCTATAAAGCATCAGTTGTATCCATCAGTCAAAAAACACTTTTTCAATATTGATTAGGATCAAGGCACTCAAAGTATTACGGAATCAACAAGCAAGTAGGAGCTATAATCTCTGCCTTCAAAGAATTTGCAATCTAGTTGTAGAAATAAGGCAAAAACACATGGGAAAGTAGTATAGCAGAGTGTTTTAAGCATGCATTTGGACAGCCTTGGTTTAGAATCCTTGCTCTTTTACTGCTTAATCTTTTACTATATGGGAGACTTGGTTTCCTTTCCTGACTCATAGGGTTGTTACACAGATTAACTATACATGAAAATTACTTAGCCCAGGATCTGGCACATAACAAGCACTCAGTAAATGATAGCTGCTATTATTGTAATAAAATTCTAAAAGTGCAAGGGCTGAGTTAATGATTACTGAGTCAGGCGATATAGGAGTTCAGCAGAAGAAAAGCTAATTGTCAAATGAGTGATTTCATGTTAAACTCTCAGGTATATATACAAGGATTTCTTGTCTCTATGAATATCATGAGTGGCAGTACAGTGTAGTGGTTGAGTGCCCTAGCTCTGGAAAAGAACGCCTAGTTTCAAATTTCATCTCTACTAATTTGTCTGTGCCTCAGTTTCCTCGTTTGTAAAATGGAGATGAATACAGTACCTACATCATAGAGCTAATAAGAGGATTAAATGAATATGCAAAATGCTTAGAAGAGTATCTGGCATATAATAAGTGCCACATAAGTGTTATTATTAGTATAAGGATACACCTTGTATAGCCCATCCTCAGTGATCCATTGTAGTTGACAGTGATGGTAAAGAATACATGTGGTCTCACTTTCCCACAGCCATATAGGTGATTTGCACAGCTGGACAGCATCACCAATAGAATGACATTGTATAAGGACACATCATGTGCCTGCAATGTACCTAGCCATATGTTCTGAGTATTACAAAATGACAAACACTCTCAATTTCTATAAACTTCCTTGCCTAGATGAGGAGACAAACTGATGGTAGATGAAATAGAGACTGAATGCTAAAATGAGGGTAAACTGACTCCACCTGCATTGGGAAGTCAGAGAAAAGAGCAATCATTACAGATCCTATCACCTTACTAGAGAAAGTAGGACTTGAACTAGGCCTGGAATAATGGGTGGGATTTTAATTGACTGGTGAGAAGATAATGGACAATTCTGAATATAAGACTGGAGTCTCATGCATATTTGTTCTAACCTTTCTCCCCAGCTTTTAAATAAATAGCTGCAAAGAAAGGAAAAAGTGAATGAGGAGACCAGGAATGCCATAAACCCATGAAACCATAAATAAATGCTTGTCCTATTGAAGGGATTTAAAAATAAGGGATCTGTGGATAAAATTTAGGGCTTCCAGGAACTTGGGTGGAAAAGAAACTTACATCTTTATTTTCACTTACCTCTCACTGAAATTTAGTATTTTCTTAATTATGAATATAGTCAGCAAACCACAGTAGCATTGGCAGTAAACAAGGCTTCATTAATAGAAATCACAGATTTTTACATATGAGTTTACATATAAGTTTATAACTATGCCGATATCACAAAATATCATTTATACTCCTCTCCTTTCCTAGATATTAGTCCCACTGCTATTCTTGTTATTTAAGAGTTAATTTTTTTAAAGCAGATATTGCTAGATCAAAGATGTTTATTATTTGATAACATTTAAATGCAATTTGTTTCCTTTATAATCTAATGTATTTTATTTTTTACATTTAAAATCATTATTCTGAAAAGGAGTTCACTGGCTTTACCACATTGCCAAAGGAATCCATGGCACTGAACTAGTGCTTCTATTTATGGACCTGAAAATATATTAGTTTTCTTGGTAACCATATCCATAGTTGACTCATTGAGCTTGCAATCAAACAAAATCCCTTTTTTGCGTGTTAGTTTAGGCTATATTTATTCCCTAATATAGGCAACTAACGTTACTACCCAGCCAGTGGCTGGAACTAATTGACAAATATCATGAAATTCTTAGAGCAACATTTTATAAAAATTTCTGCATACCTAAATATAGAACTTGATATTAACTACCTGAGGTGATATCTTATAAGGTATTTCCTTATGCAGATATATCTGCCAAACAAAATTTATATAGTTCTTTGTTTCTAGTTTTATTGAGATATAATTGACATATAACATTGTATTAGTTTAAGGTATACAATATAATGATTTGATAGATATGTTTATTGCAAAATGATTACCACAATAAGTTTAGTTAATATCCTTCACCTCACAGTTACAGTTTTTTTTCTTTTGATGTGAATTTTAAGATATACTCTCTTAGCAACTTTCAAATATACAATACAGTATTGTTAACTCTAGTCACTATGCTGTCCATTACATCCCAGAACTTATCTATCTTATAACTGGAAGTTTGTACCTTTGGCCACATTCACCCATTTCCCCTCACCCCTTGCCTCTGACAATCACCAATCTGTTCTCTGTTTCTATAAGTTCAGTTATTTTAGATTCCACATATAAGTGAGATCATACAGTATTTGTCTTTATCTGACTCATTTCACTTAGCATAATGCCATCAAGGTCTATTCATGTTACAAATGGCAAAATTTTCTTCTTTTTATGGCTGAATAATATTCCTTTATGTATATATGCCACATGTTCTTCATTCATTCATCCATCAGTGGACATTTAGGTTGTTTCCATGTCTTGGCTATTGTTTAAAAAAACAAAAAATGTTGCAGTGAACATAGGGGTAAAGATATCTCTTCAAGATAGTAACTTCATTTCCTTCCAATATATATCCAGAAATGGAATTGCTGGATCATGTGGTACCTCAATATTTTATTTTTTGAGGGAACTCCATACTGTTTTCCATAGTGACTACATGAATTTATATTCCCACCAACAGTGTACAAGAGTTCCCTTTTCTCCACATCCTTGCCAATCTCTTATCTTTTTGATGACAGCCATTCTAATAGGTGTGATGTGGTATCTCATTGTGGTTTTGATTTGCATTTCCCTGATGGTTAGTGATGTTGAGCACATTTTTATGTACCTGTTGGCCATTTGTATGTCTTGTTTGGAAAAGTGTCTATTCAGTTCCTCTGCCCATTTTTCAACAGAATATTGGGTTTTTGCTATTGAGTTGTATGAGTTCTTTCTATTTTTTGAATATTAACCCTTTGTCAGATATATGATTTGCAAATATTTTCTTCCATTCTGTAGGTTGCCTTTTCATTTTTTTGATGGTTTCCTTTTCTGTGCAGAAGTTTTTGGTTTAATGTAGTCCCACTTGTTTATTCTTGTGTTAATTGCCTTTGCTTTTTGGTGTCAAATCCAAAAAATCATTGTCAAGACCAATGTCAAGGAGCTTACCCTCTATGTTTTCTTTTAGGAGTTTTATAGTTTCAGGTCTTAAATTCAAGTCTTTAATCCATTTTGTTGATTTTGTGTATGGCATAAGATAAGGGACCAGTTGCATATTTTGCATGTGACTCTCCAGTTTTCCCAGGACCTTTTATTGAAGAGACTCTCTTTTCCCCATTGCACATTCTTGGCTCCTTTGACCATAAGTGTATGGGTTTATTTCTGGACTTTCTGTTCTGTTCCATTGATCTTTGTGTCTATTTTTATGCCAGTACCATAATGTTTTGATTACTATAGCTTTGCAATATAGTTTGAAATCAGGAAATGTGATGCATCCAGCTTTGTGGTTCTTTCTCAAGATTGCTTTGACTATTTAGGGTCTTTTGTGGTTTAATACAAATTTAGGATTGTTTGCTCTGTTTCTGTGAAGTATGCTATTGGAATTTTGGTAGAGATTGCACTGAATCTGTAGATTGCTTTGGGTAGGATGGACATTTTAACAATATTAAGTTTTCCAGTCCGTGAACATAGAGAGTATCTTTCCATTTTTTTGTATCTTCTTCAGTTTCTTTCTTCAGTGTTTATAGTTTTCAGTGTATAGGTCTTTCACCTCCTTGATTAAATTTATCCCTAGGTATTTATTCTTTTGATGCAATTGTAAATAGGATTTTTTTTTTAATTTCTCTTTCTGATAACTCATTGTTGGTGTATAAAAATGCAACTGATTTCTATATATTGTTTTTGTATCCAGCAATTTTACTGAATTCATTTATGGAACATTCTAACAGTTTTTTGGTAAAGTCTTGAGGATTCTCTATATATAATATCGTGTCATCTGAAAATAGAGACAGTTTTACTTCCTCCTTTTTGATTTGGGTGCCTTTTATTCCTTTTTCTTGCCCAACTGCTCTGGCTAAGACTTCCAGTACTATATTGAGTAAAAGTGGCAAAAGTAGACATCCTTGTCTTGTTCCAATCTTAGAGGAAACACTTTTCACTTTTCACCATTGAGTATGATGTCATATATGCCCTTTATTTTGTTGAAGTATGCTCCCTCTATACCTGCTTTGTTGAGAGTTCTTTTTATCATGAATGGATGTTGAATTTTATCACATGCTTTTTCTGTATCTATTGAAATGATCATATGATTTTTATCCTTCATTTTGTTAGTGTGGTATATCACATTGATTAATTTGTGGATGTTCAATCATCCTTGCATCCCTGAAATAAATCCCACTTGACCATGGGATTGTATGATCCTTTTAATGTATTTAGTATCTGCAGATATCCTGCCAAACAAAAATTATATATTCTTTTTTAAAACAGTGGTACTTTTTGGTTTGTTTTGTAGTGTAGGAGATAGAGAAGGGCTGTTCTGGTTATTATTGCTGTGTAACAAACCACCCCGAAACTTAGTGATGTAAAAAAATAATTTTATTACATCCAAGGTTTCTGTGCCTCAGGAATTTGAACAGGACACAGCAGTTATGCTCCATATATGCACTGTGCCATGATGTCTAGGTTCTCTCTCAGCTGGAAAAATTTGATAACTAAAGGTAGGAATCAACTAGGAGCATTTTCACTCACATGTCTAATGGTGCATTCTGGACGTCAGCTGGGACTACAGTTGAGGCTGTCCTTTGGAGCACCTGTCTGTAGTCTTTCCATGTGACCTAGGCTTCCTCATGACTTGGTAGCCTCTTCCTACCTGGTGGTTGAACTGATTTAGATGGCAGCTCAGAACTCCAAAAGCAAATGTCCTAGAAAACAAGGTAGAAGCTGCCTGGCCTTTATGACCCATCATAAAGGATTACATCTGCCATACTCTATTGAGAAACAGTCATAAGGCCACCCAGATTCAGGGAGAGAAGAATTAAACCTGCCTCTTGATCACACTGATACAGGATCACATTGTACAAGAGCATGTGGAATGGGTGATGTTGTGCAGTTATCTTTGGAAAATATAATATTCACCTGTAAGCGGGTGCAAAACTGTGGTAGTTTGAAGTATTTGAACCCATGGTCTGCAGTGACACAGTTTTTGTGGAATGATTATAGATGAAACGTCATTTGTCTAAATAACTCAGATTTGAAGTTGAGTTTTATAATTGCTATCTGTTATTCTAGTAACAAAACTTCTCAATTTATTAGGGTTGGGGGAAGTGTCTGTCTCTTTTCCAAATTTGAAATTTTTGTTTTTCCAAAAGGTATAGCTATCTGTTTATCAGCAGAAGATCTGAAAGCCACAAGTGTTATCTGAAACATATAATAATGACAGAGGTAAAAAATGTTCCATATTTTCTCCACTAAAAGTTTTGTTTTTTTAAAAAAAATAAATTTATTTATTTATGTATTTATTTTTAGCTGTGTTGGATCTTTGTTTCTGTGCGAGGGCTTTCTCTAGTTGCGGCGAGCGGGGGCCACTCTTCATTCCGGTGTGCGGGCCTCTCGCTGTCGTGGCCTCTCTTGTTGCGGAGCACAGGCTCCAGACGCGCAGGCTCCAGACGCGCAGGCTCAGCAGTTGTGGCTCATGGGCCCAGTTGCTCCGCATAATGTGGGATCTTCCCAGACCAGGGCTCGAACCCATGTCCTTTGCATTGGCAGGCAGATTCTCAACCACTGCACCACCAGGGAAGCCCCTCCACTAAAAGTTTTGATGTATAAAGGAACCATAAGGGTGCATTGTACAGTGTGTGGATTATATCACAGTATATCTTTTTAAGAAAAGGAGCCATATGTAAATATTGAATTCTAGCTAATGATATACATGCCAAAGTGATTAGAGGTAAAGTGTACTGGTGTCTGCAATTTACTTTAAAATTCACCAAATATAAGATGGATTGGTAGGTAGATAGATGTTTAGAAAGGTGATAAAGCAAGTGTATAAAAAGGTTAATTGTACAATATAGGTGGTGTGTATATGAGTGTTCTCTTAAAAAAATTCTTTCAACTTTTCTATATGTTGGAATTTTTCACAATAAAATATTGGGAAAAATCAGGAGACACCACTACACAATCACTAGGATGACCTTAAAAAGTTTGGGTTTTTTGTCTTTTTCAAGTATTCTCTTCATTAAAAGTTCTGACATAGTTTTGATGAAATGGGTTAAGTTATGTTAACTACTGCCTCACCATTTTTATTCAAGTAATTGGATAATTACTTGGTAATAGAGAAAGCAGAAGGGAAGAGTTAGAAAACCTCAGCACAGTTCTGTGACTGCAAAGTCAGAAACCTTCAAGACAAATAATTATAATTAACACAGTTTGCCACTGGAAAGACTAAAACTCTGAACTTAACGTATAAACAGAGTATGGTCTCCATTTCAAATGCTGTTTGCCCCGCTAAAATCTTACACCTCTTTTTTCTCTTCAGGCAATGACTTTTGATTTTCTTCGTTCTCTTTGACCTCAGCAATATGTTCCCTGTTTACATTATTCATGGAATCATGAAGGGTCACTCTTGTCTGTCCGATCCCAAAAGAGTTTGGCACTTTTTCAAATTGTTTTGCTTGAGTTGTACTGAAGTGGTAACCCGCTGACGCAGGCACAGTCCAGCTACTCTTGTGCTCTAGTCAGGCCAAAAAAAAAAAAAAAAAGATAAAATGAATGAAAGTGTCTTTCAGTTGCTAAGCAAAGGAGTAGTTGGTAAGGAACAATAAAACTTTATAATTTTTTAAGTCCTTTGGTAAAATGTGGACTCACTGAGACATTTATACCTTAACTGAGAATAGTACTAATTAATCAATTGAGGTCATTGAGAACAACAGAAGATTTAAAATGCCCTTCTTAAGTGTCCACCAGTGGCTGGTACCAGCTATGACATGCTGTGCAAAACCCTTGCACTTAAGAAACATAAGCAACATAGCTAGGAAGAAAAGTTGGAGAGAACACCAGGACATGAGCAGATTCACACTGCAAGATAAAGCAAAAGGAAGGTAAGTGCCAAGGACCAGATGGAATGAAATCATGTTCCCCCTGGCTCTCTTGCCCAGCCTGAGAAGCCAGGCCAGGGGAGTTTGTGATCACGGTACAGGAATGGGGACTATTGCTCAGTGCTAAGCTGCCCCATCTGTCAGAATTGCTATTGTATACGCTGCTTACTCCCAATTTTGTATTTAGTCATAGATTCTTATCTGAAGCTTGGTGACTTTGGAAGCTGACTCATATTTTGTTCTGCTTAAGACTTTCACTTCCAAGTACACAGTCAGGCTTTGTTTGACCAGTTTTGTTGTTTACGTGGTTGAATGCTATCCCCAGAAAGATGTACTCTGGAGCTAGTATGAAGTCAGTGACTTGCCTTCAGCATTCATAAGGAAGTTCTGAAGTTTCTGTTTCAAGACTTTGACATGTCAGCATGTGCAACTCTAGCCTGATGCCAAAATGCCTTACACCAACAGGCTTCTTTCGATCTTGGTGTGCAAGATTTTCCTTGTGGCTATTAACCTGTTGCCATTAAGAGAAACAGAAAATTATAAGATTATGGTCTGTAACATAGGTTGTAGCACAAATATAATTAGAACTGTAATACAACACTGCTTTTGGTTTGTTAGGATTTTTAAGTATGTTGGCTTTTTTTTTTTTTTAATCTGTTTTCTAAAACTGTGCATTCAACTCCTGATTTTCCATTCAATCCAAGATGATGCTTCCTGACTGCTCAGCTGGAATCTGGATTTGCCTTCTTTCATTTGGTACACTTTTGAACCAGTGGCAAGTCTTCTTGTGGGGAATATTTGGGGTAGCAAATTCTAATTTGGCAGCGCCCTGAGGACATTAATCAATCAGAAAATATAAATGAGCAAATCATTTCTCAGATGAAATGGTTCGATTGAGAATACTATTGAAATAAAAACATCCAAATGTTGACCAAACTAAAAACACATGTACAATTCATAAGATCCAGGGTACTACTGATTTTGTTTTTAGATGCTTTTATTAGGCTTGATCTTTAAGCCTTTATAATTTAAGTAATTGGCAGTAACTTATCAACTGTTTTAATGCTAATGAGTTCACTTTTACTACTTGCTCACTCACTGATGGCATAGCCCTCTCCATTGCCTTCCTCACTTTTATTATATGCCCACCTCAGCCTGATACACAGCCCCATTGCCAGCAGCTTCCATAATATGTTGTTGTGGAAAATATTGATTCAAATTTTGGGTGACAAATTATAATTTAGGTGTAATTTATATCATTATCATGATGTAAACATACATAGTACTCAAATATTTAAATAACTGAAATATTCCTCAGATAAAAAGCACACTTATCCTGGGCTTCCCTGGTGGTGCAGTGGTTGAGAATCTGCCTGCCAATGCAGGGGACACGGGTTCGAGCCCTGGTCTGGGAAGATCCCACATGCCGCGGGGCAACTGGGCCCATGAGCCACAATTACTGAGCCTGCGCGTCTGGAGCCTGTGCTCCGCAACAAGAGAGGCCGCGACAGTGGGAGGCCCGCGCACCGCGATGAAGAGTGGCCCCCGCTTGCCACAATTAGAGAAAGCCCTCGCACAGAAACAAAAGACCCAACACAGCCATAAATAGATAAATAAAAATTTATAAAATAACCAAAGTAGAATTTCAAAAAAAAAAAAAAAAAAAACAGCACACTTATCCAGGTTGGCCATTGGTAATAAGAGAAGACCTCCCACAGGAAACTTTTTTAAATGTTATTTATTTTTGTTGTTGTTTGTTTTCAGTGCTCTTTCTTTTGTCCAAAGCGCTAATGATTAAGACTTGAGAATTCAGGAAAGAGACAGTACTTGATTTCTGCCAAATGGATTGAAGAGAATGGTGATCTTGAAAATATTAAGCTAGTATGAGTTTTTGAGTCATTCATTTTAAAATTCATGTATGATGTTTACTGTTACCATTGTCTGTATTCAGATAGTTTAATCGCCCGCCATCTGTGACTTCTCAGTGATAATGCCTAGTAAAAGAGCCTATTTTAAAAGCCTTCTACGGAAGAAAGTAAGCCTTGGAGGCAGGACAGGCTACACAATTTGTGAAGCCCAAGGAAATTGGAAATGTGGAGCCCCTTGTTCAAAAAAACCGGAAAAAGTGCCATTAAAGGTACTAAAATATGAAGCTTTTTTTTCTTTCTTCCATGGTCTGTCTCTCAGCTTGTAGTGGTGTTTGCATTTGCTAGGTTGGGTCATGTTCCTTCAGGCAGGTGGATACTCTCAGAGCACAGATTCTCATGGGCCCCTGGGGGTCTCACCCCATGGCTCAGGCATAAGCTGCCCATCAGATATCAGGTTTTCCCTCCTCCAGCCACTTGAGATGCTGTGCCTTGGCCAGCGGTGGGGAAGTGAGCCAGGCATCTCCCCTTCCTATAGCCCCATGGCCCCAACCCACACTGGATGGGAATTGCAGCCTCCACCCTGGAACATGACGGCTGCCTGGATCAGAGGTGGATAAGAAGCTTGCCCTTGCCTGGTGCCCACCTAACGCTCTGAAGCACTGCCAGCCCTGGGCAGGACAGCTGCCTCCATGCCCCTACCTCGTAACCAGTGGGTCCCATGGTCATGGACCTTCTCCCACATCTCTTTTCCTATAAAGTAATTTCTTTCATTAGATCCAATTTTGTGTAGGATTCCATTATCAATAATTAAGCATCCCATATATCATTGAAGTGAAACCTGTAGGCAGGAAATGTAAACCCATATTGGAACAGCTCTCTGATACTTTATTTAAAATTTTTTAATTGTTATTATAGGTTTTCTAGTTGATTTCAATGAGACAGCTGAGGCACTATAAGATAATTTATCAGAATTGGAAGTGTAAGTACTTGTTTCTCTTTGAATTCTGTGTGTCTAGCCCAGTGCCTGATATTGTGCCCCACCTCAAGATGCCATGGTATACAAGCCATCCCTGACCCTTACCACATCCATACCTAGGGGCACCCTGCCTGAACAGAAGCAGAGAGCAACAGTATTCACCAGGGAGAGAGAGAAGAAAACTGGAGACCGGGAGGAGGAGACTGCAGTGTAGCCCTCCCTCTGTGCACGCTCCATTGTCCCACCAGACTTGACTTACAGAACACAGATTCAAAGATAGAAATATTAAGAATTTCAAGGCGGCAGTCACAGAGCATTAAACCCCAAGCTCTGAGCCCTTCTATGTGACACCTGTGAAGCTGCCTGCAGGCTAAACCAAATCTACCCATAAAATAATAAGATAATGGCTAACATCTGTTATGCCAGGCACTGTTCTAAGCACTTTACAGGTATTAATTCATTAATCCTCAGAAAAATTTATGAAGTATGTGCCATTGTTATCCCCATTTTATAGATGAAGTAACTGGTATCCAAGGTCACTCTGTAATAAAGGGTACACTGAAGGTTCAAACCCAGGGAGTCTGGCTCCCAGCGATCCTTGTTGGACAACTGAAAGAGTGAATAACTGAGACATTCACTCAAAAAGCAAATCACACTTGTAAGCACTGTGCAGTGTTGGTGGCTTTGTCTTAAAGCAAATTTCTAGAAGATAAAATCCTGATTGATTGCAGGTACCTTGGGTATTCTCTAACAGGCTGTTGCCTTGGTCTAGTTAGAGCATCAAAAGCAACTATCAAATAAACAGGCTTCTCTCGGGGATTTGTGGATACTCCTAGAATTGTGATGTTTTAAAACCTTCTGTAGATGTCTACTCTAATCCCCACCCTCAAATTGCCCTGCCCAAGGTTATGCAGCTAATTAATGACAGAGCTGGACCTCAAACCTCTTTGTCTCAGAGAAGGAAGTGGAAAGAAAGTTGCTGGACACCTCTTCCGGGCAACATTCTTGGTAAATACTTAGACCCTTCCTTGAGAAGGCTGCACTGGGAAGAAAAGTGTGTGAGGCAGGAAGAAAGGGGGCTGTCTACCAATATCTACCCCAATGTTGACTTTATTTTCTTTTTGTCTCCCTTGTTAAAGGTGATGTCATGTTTCTTTGTGTAAAAATACTAGTGTTGACTGCAGCCATTTCATCTTAATCATAATTGCTATTATAAAGCCACTATTTTGATTGAAATTGCTATTATAAAATCTTGACATTATAATGGAGAAATTGCTGGGTCAATTTGTCTCACCCATCTCTCCAAAATAAGAGAATTCAAAGACAGCATGCAGTGTGATTCCTTGATGCATGTGCCTTCAAGTTGCCAGCAAGATAGATCCTAATAACTCTCATTAACTTTATTTGTGGGATTTGCAAGGGACCAGGCCAGAGACCGTGACGGTTGCTTCCTCTACTGACTTTCTTTTCCTCCAGAACATAGTATGTCACCATAGAAAAACATGGGATAAGAGCCAAGGCTAACCTGTTTATTTAGCCAGTTTATTGAGGAATGTCAACTCAGGAGATATACATATTAAACAATTTTATTTGCTCTCATGGTAGCTTTCAACTGGCTTTGTCAAATCTTTTCCTGTCCCTTAGGTATATCTTTGTCATATTCACCAACTTTGGGGCCACTTGTTTATTAAAATTTGGCCTCAAATGCAGTTTAAAATCTCATCCGCCCTCTACCCAGTGCAGGCTTGAACTGGGATCCTCACTGTTTAAAAGGTGGAGAGGAATTGGAGAGCTGTGTCTGGTTCTGAAGATTCTGGGTCTCCCTGCTCTTTGCAGGGCCTGGCTTCTCCAGTGTGTTGGACCAGGGACAATGGAGTGGTAACAGGGCACATGTTTCTTTACACAGCTGCCCACTTGTAAAGTCCTCTGTCCATTATGACTACTTCTCTGACTACATCTGAGGCCGGCATCCAAATCCTGGCCCTCTCAAAGCCTGGATAGATGAGAGTTTCAGAGAGCCCTGTAGGGTGTCCCCACCGTGTTGTTTTCTGAGGTCAGAGCATAGCAGTCATGCCACCTCCTTCCGTGCCCACAGTGGTATGCCTCGCCAGCCTCTTGCTGTTGGTCTCCCGTTGCCAGGCAGGTCATCACCTCGGGTAGAGCACCAGCAAGCTGACTCAAGTGCAACTCCTCCTTGTCCCACAGTAGTTTCCTGCGAATGCTGGCTGCTCCACCACTGCCCTTCTCTCTGCCCTGCCCTTCCTCTCTAGCTCTCTCTGCCTTAATCACATGGGCACAGGGACAGATTAGCACATTCTCTGCTCACAGATCACCAATGGAGAATGAAATGCTGATGTTTTCATCTCATAGGTACAGCTAGTCCCTGAGTTAGTCTCTCGGAAACCCCGCCAGCACCTTCGAAACTAGCTTCATAGAATAGAATCTCCTTTCATCACAAGCACTGTACTTCCCACAAAGACCAGTGGCCCCATCAGTCTTGCCCACCTTTCCCCAAACTTTTATATGGTGGTTGGGGTGATAGCTGTGGTACATTCTGCCACCTTTTAGGTTTGAGAGGTGTCCGGGCCCAATTGCTGAAGACTCTCTTTAGGTCTCACTTAGTCCCTATTGTTGTCAAGGATGGGTCCATCCTGTCAAGCAACAATAAAAGTACCACTCGCCATGCTGTTATATTTATATGCTGGTAGAAGGAATAATTTTTAATGCAGAGCAAAGCCTTTGAGAAGTCCTTGGCACACAGTAAAAATTAATGTTCATTCCCTAGCCCTTTCAGAAAAAGGCTGAGAAGATTTAACAAAGGAGGATGGGGCATCAAATAGACTTTGACAAAGTGGATAGGATGGAGAAAAGATATTTCAGCCAGAAGGAGCACATGAACAGAGGATGGGATATGGAAAATTGGAGAGCAGATTGGGGAAAGTGAGTAAACTTTTTGTTAGCGGAAAAGCAGGATATAGTATCAGAAAAGCAAACTGGGAACATCAGATCAGAGTGTTATTGAGGACAGAATTAGGGAACCTAAACCCAGGTACAGTGGAAAGGCTTCTCAGAAAAGAGAAAATAACAAATTTGGGGAAGTTGACTATTAGGCAACATGCAGAATGGGGTAGAAGAAAGGAGACCAGGGAAGTAGTATTATAACAATTTAAAGAAGAAGAAATAAGGAAGGTGGGGTGCAGGAGAGCTGATGGAAAGGGAGAATCTAAGGAATATTGGGATCATCTGTGATTTCTGAGGGCTAGTCCTATAGGACAGGATATGCCAGCATGTCCCAAATGCATGCTGCATAACACTAATGCTGTCAGATGCACCAAGTCAACAAAGGATTCTCTGATCCGATGAGCTGAGGAAACTCAGGATAATATAGCCCCCACTTAGAAATTCGTAGTTAAAGTAACACAGCAATCCTAAAGAAACACACACACACAAACACAGGTAACTTTGTTTAACCTAGCATTTCCCAAAATTATCTGATCATAGAACCCCCTTGTTTGTGACTCCTATCATACAGAAACAGTGTTCCAAAAAAGACACTTTGAGAACCACTGCACCATGTTATATGTTATGAATAGATTGACATACGGATTTGTATGTTAATATTGTAAATTTCATTAGCAAACAATAAAAAGCAAAAGCATAATTTATGATAAATTCTGTTCCTGAGTAGAATAGTTCCTCTTGGACTCTCTAGGCTTGAGCTATATCTTTTGAGACTTGACCTTGTCTCATATTCAAAATAAGGTATCTTTTTGTAGAATAAGACCAAGAATGAGTAGCTCCAATTTTATAATAATTTCTGGGATTGACTTTTGTGGCCTTAAGATTTAAGTACATCAGTATCTGTGTCCTTAGCTTTGGGCTCAGAAGGAAAAGAGCTTTATTTTTTAGAGTGCATTTTTATTTTAAAGTGAGCTCATGTAAAGCAAGGGTTTTGTCTGGGAAAATAAGAGGAGGAAAGCTGTCTCATTTGTTATATTGTTACACATAATAACTGCTAGCTGAAAGTGTGTTGGATTATGAAAGTAAGGCAGATATTAATTACACTTTATACACAAAGAAATTTGAGACTTAAATATGGTAATTTATTGGCTCAAGGTAGCTAATTTATGACAGAACCAGGACTTGGGAGAATCAGGACTCATGGTTTTTCTAATAAAGCACTCCTCTGAAGGAATAAAAGATAAAATGACCCCTTTTGTTGAATGTCAAAAGGTCCTTTCCTTTGTTTGTAAATTATTCCAAACCTCTAAGGGGGCCTAGCCACAAATGCTACTGTGTTCACACTTTTTCTTGGACAGAGGACCCTCCCTTCCACACAATTACTTAAGACATTGAATGTGGTGAATGTGTCTTTCTTGCCTTTACACTTTTCACTGTATCCACTGAAGAATATCAAAGACTAGTAAACTCCCAACTGTCAGGGCAGGGATTATGCCCAATTGAATAATAAAGAAACTGAGGTAATAAGCAGCATCTTACTCATATACCTCCAGTATATTTTTTCACTTAAAGAGACTCATCTATCTCAAAAATAGCAGTGCCTGTGACCTTGACTCAAGCTTGAACTGTTGCTACATTATTGTTTTTAACTTATAAACAAAAGCTTATGAAAGAAGTAAACTTTACTTCCAGCAAAAGTAAAATGGCAAAAATGGTTTTAAAAGCCATTTGCTTTATATCTTTAATAATATTCAAATATTAGGTTAATAAGAAGAAAAATGTGATTTTGTTTATCATTTTTCTCATATTACATATTTTTGATGTCATTTATAAAATCTATTTCAAAATTATTTTGCCACGATCAGATTTATAGTTGTTTTACATATCTGTTCATTCTGAAAAGTATTTTTAATAATAAA
This sequence comes from Balaenoptera acutorostrata, assembly GCF_949987535.1. Taxonomy (NCBI): domain Eukaryota; kingdom Metazoa; phylum Chordata; class Mammalia; order Artiodactyla; family Balaenopteridae; genus Balaenoptera; species Balaenoptera acutorostrata. Next base: position 27,928,120 of record NC_080072.1, on the reverse strand, counting down.
GAAGAATATATAATCTGTTAAAACAAAGGATGGTTACCTCAGAGAATGTAACTAGGAAATTAGGAGTAGGGAGGGGCACTTGTAGTTGTTTGTTTATATTTTTTTTATTTTATATTATCTTTTATAGTATTTTAATTTATCATAAGCCTATATTACTATTATGATTTTTTCAAAGTTCATAAAAATTGGTTTTAAAGAATGAAGACACATAATTAGCTTCGTGAACATTTACACTTTGTCAAAAAATTAAGTATTTGAAACATACAGATATACAAAAGCTTCTATGTACCCATCACCCAATTGTGACAAACATTAATATTTTAGGGAAGTAAAATTTTTAACAAATAAACACCTCAAACTTGCCCTACTGACTTAGAATAAATGTGAGTTCTTAGGCTTTCCTGCCTGAATCAGCATCGTTATAGAAAATGGCATATGCTGCCATAGCGCTGTCTTATGCCTTGGAGCCCTGCTACAGAACACTTGTAACGATGGTTGCTGGGCAATGGACAAAACAGCAAACCCAGCTCCCTTCACTTCTACATTTATTTATCTAGATTAATGATGTAGACCATCATAAACAAACAAGATATTTGTTATATAAATAGGATGGCTAATGCATTTCAGGAAATTTTAAGATTTTCCTTAGCGTTCAATGTGTACTTTCAGTGCTTTTAACCTTGAAAGAGATATAGATTGTTTGGAAACCAAAATTAAAGTTAGATTGAAAGAATATAATGTGATTTCCTTAGCTCATGATAAATAGATTCACTATGAATCTTAGGAAAGGTACATTGTGTTTTCTATTTGAATTGTTTCCTAACAAATAGAAAGAATAGAATAATTCATGTATAGAATAATAAATAGAATACTTCATTTATATTAAAGCACAAAATAATCTTACCAGTTAGAAGAGAAAATCTCAAGTTATTCTTGGCTCTCATTCTCTACCAAACTTCGAAGGATAATCAAATCCAAAGGAAATTTTTTTAACCAGCAAAGCAGAATGTTATAATGACAGTTCATTTTTGAATGTGCTTGTTCATCTATAAGGGCTAAGAAAGTTATAAATGCAATGTTTAACCGTTTTATAAGGTATGATATCTACTGTCAATTGTAATGGTTATACTACACCATATTAACAGTCAGTACAAAAGTTCTACCATCTCTAAACAGGTTGTTTCCACAATTAGTATCTGTGTACTAAGTTAGCAGTAAAATATATATGGACCCATTTCCTCAGATTCTACCTCAGAGGTGTTGCAAAAATAAAATGAAATAATATGTAATCATTTTAGGAGCGAAATGTAAAATGCTACCCATGAAAAAATGTCTAATAAAAATAATAATAGACATCAATATATCCACGTATACTGGAAATTAGACTTCAGATCTCAAAAAAGATTTTTTTTATTATACCCTTCTACTCCCCTTTTGTTGTCTATCATGGTAATTTATATAGTGGGAAGGCTTTCAAACTTTCTGTATGCATAACTGCTTCCGTTACGTGATGAACTGACCCACTTACTAATATAATTCAAAATAATACCTAATATTTGCTAAGTGCTTCCACATGCTAGGCGTTATGCTAATTTCTTTACGGGTTTAACCCATCTGATTTTCATAAAAACCTTATGAAGAAGGCATTAATGTTAACCTCAGCTTACAGAAGGGAAGAGCCAGTCAAATTGTGTGGTCAAAAACTACTCAGATGGTGGAGCACCTACCTCATTCATAATGCAGGCTCTGAACCCCCATGTTCTGTCACCTCTCACAGCCAGCATGGGGTCCGTCATCAGGTAAACGCTTCTTCCATTCCTACTGCCACAGCTTGGGATTATACCTGCTTCATCTCATCCATTGCCCTGGATTCATAACTGAATACGGCAGTCCCCCGTTATCAGCGGGGATACATTCCAACACCCCCAAGGGATACCTGACACCAAGGATAGTACCAAACCCTGTATATACTATATTTTTTCCTGTACATACATACCTATGATAAAGTTTAATTTATAAATTAGGCACAGTCAGAGATTAACTGTAACTAGTAATAAAATAGAACAATTACAACAATATACTGTAATAAAAGTAATGTGAATATGATCTCATGATCTCTCTATCTCTCCAAATATCTTATTGTACAAATTTAATGCCTTTTCCATCTTAACTGAGCATTTTTCATGCACCATGGCCACAACTTTTGCAGTTTGAGGTAGGACAGCAAAACTAGCATAAATTTCTTTTTCTTTTTCCACAGTTTCATAGATAGAGGATTCATTCTTACTGCAGATCGTAGCAACCTCAGCATACAAATATTTTTTCTTATTAGGTCTAGAACTTTCACCTTTTCACTCATAGGGAGCACTTTATGGCTTCTCTTTGGCATATCGGGATTGCCCAGCATTACTATTCTTGTGCTTTGGGGCCATTAAGTAAAATAAGGGTTACCTGAATACAAGCACAGGGATACCCTAGACAGTCAGTCTGAGAACCGAGAGGGCTGCTAAGTCAGCGGTCCCCAACCTTTTTGACACCAGGGACAGGTTTCATGGAAGACAATATTTCCACGGAGTGGGTCTGGGAGTTGGGGGGGTGGGTATGCTTCAGGCGGTAATGCGAGCGCTGGGGAGCGGCAGGTGAAGCTCGCTCACCTGCTGCTCACCTACTGCTGTGCAGCCCAGGGTGGGGGGGGGGCCTGGGTTGGGGCCCCCTGTGCTACGTGACTAACGGGCTGGGTTCACTGGACAAAGGAATGATTCACATCCTTGGTAGGAGGGAGCAGGAAGGCGCAAGATTTTGTCATGCCATGTAGAATGGCTTGCAACTTAAAAGTTACAAATTATTTATTTCTGGAATTTTCTGTTTAATAGTTTCTGATTGAACCCGCAGAAAGTAAAACCGCGGATAAGGGGGGATGACTGTACTTCATCTGACCACATCTCATCTCCTCTTTTGATTCAGTCAGTTCACCTGCTCCTTACGTTCTAGGACGGAGGGTCTCGAAGGGTGATCTGAGAATCAGCCGCATCAGCATCACCTGGGAACTTGTAGAAGCACAAATTGTTGGCAGTGGACCCAGCAATCTGCATTTTAACAAGCCTTCCAGGCGATCCTCCTACATGAGTGTTTAAAGAACAAGTTAAAATACCAATAGATAGTGATATTCAAATGTGACATGTTTATCTACAAATATCTTAGGCTGTATTTATTGCTTGCTGAACTCCCTCCTCTCTGTGTACAAAACAAGCACATACTTGCCAGACCACAAGCAAATCCATAATTTGCATGATTAGTATCAACATTTCCATTTATTTTGAATGTACAGCACATATTTATCTGAATTTTTACTCACAGAGTTCCCATTTCCTTAATCACTACCACCACAGCCCAAATTCTGAAAACGATAAAAAAAGAAAATTTTTCTTTCCAAATTCTTAGACATACTTTGCTTTCAAGTTGCCAAGAGAAGATTTAAGAAAGCCAATTTTATACCCAAAAGCTATAAAGTTGAAGGAATTATATAGACATCATTCTAAAATTTGTACTGGATTATCTGATTTGGCTCTCTGGCCTAAAGTTCACCAGATAATTTCCAGGGCTATAATTCATTTTCACTTATGAGACCTTAGTCAGTTGTTGGGAAAAAGGTTTTTTTTCCCATCTCAAGTTAATCCAGTAATGCTTCCATGTACCATTAAACTATTGGCACATTCTACTCCCAGAGGATAGATTTTGTTTGGCATCCTGAGGAATTTTGATATATTTAAGAAGGTGAGAAGTACACATTGGCATCATTTAAACAACATAAGTCTAAACCCAAATTGGCTGCTACATGCCAAAAATGCGAAATGTGCCAACTGTTTAATAGTACACAATAACTGTTCAACTACATAAGTTGATTTCAGCAAAACTGTTTGGTGTGTGTTTTATCCTGAATCATTTAGATACAATTATGCCTTATGGTACCTTAATAATAGAGGCAAGTTCTCCATGACTTTTGCATAAGCAGATTTAAATAATATTGAAATGATAGTCATACCAGAGTTGAATAAAATGTAAGAATACTGCTTTAATTCAAAATGCCATTTCAGCAGCTTCTATGCTGCCAACAAATGTGAAATAGGAGAATAAAGTTTGAGGTTGATGATTGTTGACAGTGAACCTCTTGACTTCCTTTAATAGAATAAAGTTGGACTTTTAGTGAGTTGGGGATACATTTTACAGATTTTCTTTTATTTGCAGACTTTGAAGTATATATATTATTCATTTTATCAACATTTATTGAGTGTGTGTATATATATAAAACCATATATATACACACACACACACACACACACACACACACACACACATACATGGGATGCTATGCAAACCATGGTTGGAAAGATAAACACAGAAAGATAGATATGACATAACCTTCTTTAGGGAGCTTACAGTCAAATGGGGAAGCCATGCAGCTAACACAAGTACTCACTTTAACACAAAGCAGACAGTGCTAGTATTTTAATATAGGTAAAAACCAAAAGTTAGTATGGCATAAGAGAGTAAGAGAATTTAGATGGTGGTAGGGGCTATGTTAGAAAGGATCACCTGGGAGCTTCATGTGACTGGTATAAGCAGACTTTAAACATTGAAACCCATGGTAGGGAAAGCAGAGGAATTGAAGCAAGCGTAGAAGCCACAGAGTGTGGGAAGGGAAAGGTGGAGGGGAAGAGGCTGCAGTTATAGAAATAAGGTATGTTTCTCTCTGTTACCAAATCAAGGGGAAAGAACTGGATGCAATTTTACATAACATGTAGGATATATTTGAGATGATCATAATATATTAGTTTCATGGCCTACCTCAAATTCACTTTGGGTAACCTGGGGTCATTCACTCCCAAGAGTCATCCTCCAGATAGCCAAAACTGAGGTGCCTTGAGGAGGTAGTGTGACTGCCATTCTGGAGAGACTTGCCATCGGTAGTAAGTCACCATGGATAGAGGAAAGCAGAGGTGGTTTTAAACATGAACCCCAAAGAAAAAGTCACAAAAACAGACGCTCTAAATTAGGCTGCTTCTCTCATAGGCAACTCTTCGTAGTGTGCCCCAGGGTGAGTGGCATGAGAGGTTTACTTATTTAACAATGATTAATGATTTTTGCAAGCAACCTAGGAGCCAGGTAGTAGAAAATAAAGTTGGGAGATAAGTTAGTATAAAGTCATGACAGCCTTCTTTATATTTAATGCCAAACAACTTTCTTCAGGACAAAGCAAATTAAAGCATAAAAATTATTGCTTAAAATTATATTCGGACTATATCCAAAAAAAAGAGCTTTCTTGTAACATGCAAAACAGAATATTTTACAATTGTAGATTACAGATTTCTTCTTAGAGATAAGCAGCTGAAGATAGTTTTAGAACATCCTCCAATTGTTTTCTTTTTCTGCAGTGAACAGGTTCTTTAGTTGTGTTCCCTCACGGTAGTAGTTAATATTATTATATTATTCTCTTATACATCTAAATAAATTCCTCTTCAGCAGAGTAAACCCAGATCTTATAGCATAGATTTCTGGTTAACATTTACTTTAATGAACACTAAAATGTGAGTATTATCGGTGTCTTCCCCACCCCCACCCCCATCAGACTATCTCTGTTACCCTCAGTGAATTTACAAATATAGTAGAGCAGAAAAGGCTAGTAGATAAGAAACAGCCACATATAATGAAATGTAAATTGTGCAGAGTAGTCATATGATTATAGCTCAGCAAGGAAAGTCAATTAGGTCTAGAATAAAGAAGGTGCTAGGACTTGGCCAAACCTGAAATGCGGTAGAATTAGGAAAACCCTGAAAGAGGAAGGTCCTCCTGAAAGAGAAGGGTGCAAGTGAAAGCACGGAGCTGTGAATGCCAATGGCACACTTGGAAACAGTCTAGAAACTGGCCTGACTGAAGGAAACTTGTGTTGGGGAAAGTAACTGAGATGGGGATGATTTGTAGAATGCCTTGCAACCAAAGAGGAAATGGAGAACTAGTGCAGGTTCTTGGCAATATGCTAAAAGCAACATTTAATAAATATTAGTCTGGTGGAAGTATACAAGATATATTGGTGGAAGCAGAGAAAAGAGGGATGCAGTTATTTTAAGTGTGAGGTTATGAAAGTGTCAAAAACTATAGTAAAAGTGAGGAAGGAAAGAAAGAAATACATAAATTCACTTCCAATAAATAACCAACAAGACTTATACACAGATTAGTTATAGAGTGAAGAAAAATATGATAAAAATGCAGCTGTTCTATATGGCCCTGTATAGTCACATTTGGCTTTTCTGAGAGCTATTTCTCACAGCAACTTGGACCTAAATCTTATACATATCTACACAGCTACTACTCCAAATTACTTCCTCTGTCAGTGATTCCTAATTCTAACAAATGATCTTTAAAACATCCATTATTTAATTTCTAATTACAGTCTATCAGAAGAATTTGGAGGCTTTTACATGTATTTAAACAAGTTCTCTAGAGTATAGGTAAAAAGAGGAAAGGAATGATGGGTGAGGGTAAAAGGAAGGAGAAAAAATACTCAGAAAAATAAATACATAAATTGAACCACATAGTAATTCCTGCAACTAGAAAATAAAACTAAATATGGCTGATTTTATTGAACATCATCAGAGCCATTTAAGCTGCTTTATTCCCTGTCAGCATCTGTGAACCTTTATGGCTTTTATAATATTGATACAGGCACTTCCTGGAGGCAGATCGGTTGGTTGGTAGTTATTCTTCTCCCAAGTTTGTTGCTGGCACAATAGCACTCCCAGGAAGGGAAACGGGATTTGTGATGGATCTCATCCCCGATATGAATAACAGAGGCTCCCAAGGGTTACCATAAGGCCTTTTCTGGACTCTGGAGAAGCTTAGGTTTTTCAGAGCACTGAAACCTCCAGGTTAAGACGTGGTTAAACTCGTTCTCACTCAAAAGCATCTCTCTCTTCCCTGTCACAGTGGTCTTTCCCTCAGGCTACCTGGGATGCAGTCATTGGTTTTTCAGAGTCCTTGATTGTCTTGCCTGAAGGTACAACCTGACCCAGATAGATGTGGCATGCCCTTGTCCTGTTGCTCAGTTCACTTCCACAGAGGTTTTCTTCCATAAGAAGTGTTAGGGTTTTTTGTTGTTTTGGGTTTTGTTTTTACATTTTCTGCTTTCTGTCTGATCACGCTGAATCCTCAGAGAGTGAGAAATGTATACTTTCTGATTTCTCCTTCCTGCTAGAATATCTTTCTGATAACATGTTTCTCACAGGGCTCATTTAAATGTCTTCTGTGGTGAAAGCCAGGCTTTTGTCTCTAGTCCCTGTGGTTTCCCTGATTGTTCAGTTCTATGTCCGTAATTAGTTCCCTGCATTCATGATTCACCTCTCCTTTCTCTAGCCTTTAGGCAGACCTGGATTTAACTGAAATATGCAGAAAGAACATACCTCTTCTGAAGACCTCCACAGAAGAGAATTCCTCATCCTCCAATATTTAATATCTTACTGTCAGTATCTCTACATTTAAACTATATAAAATTTTAAAAGCTCAAAGAATCTAGGATATCACCATGACCTAACCTTTTACTTTATGTATGAGGAGATTAAGTACTATTCACATCCTAAACCCTCCTCAACTCAGGGTAATATGTACATTTTAAATGATGACTTTCTAACAAGTCTACTGGTAGAAATTGACTTTGACACCTATTTGTGAAGCGGACTCTAGCTTGGCTCTATAGCCAAGAACAATGCCCAAAGCTCTTTTAAGGACTTAATTTATTTCAAGCATTAATTAAGTTCTTTCTTTATGTCTAGCATTCTTCCAACTTAAAAATTAATTTCAAACCCTACATTTATTCTTCTTTCCAACCCCCATCAATCACATGTCCTCTCCCAGGTCTACATTTTGGAAAATCTAGGAGAAGGAGGGGAACCAAAACTCTAATGTTAGGGAAGAGAAGCACAGGAAACATAGCTGCTATTAATACTAGATGGTGGGGTTGGGGAGTAGGGTGGGGAATGGCATAATCCCTGTCCGAAAGGCTGAACTGGGAGGAAGAGGAGAAAGATTGCACACCCAGAGTTTGACATTGAATAGACACTCAATATTTTTGAATTAATAAAATGAAATGAATCAGTGAACCACAGACTCAAAGCTCTGTCTCCAGTGTAGTCCCAACAACCTTTTGGATATCTCCATCTTACCACAAAGAAACTTGAAATCAAACATGTCAAAATCTGAATTAATCACCTTTCCACCCTCTCCTACCCTTCTAATGTCCCCTATCTCAGTACTTAGCATGAATCCAGCCACCTAAACCACTAACCTAGGAGCCATCCTCTCTCATTCATACCGCACTGCCAGTCCTTTAACAAGTCTCATCAACTCTACCTTAACAACATCCAGGAGCTAGTCAAGTCTTCCCACAAAAAAAGATACGAAATATAGTTTTAACACAACTTCACATAATCTCTCTCTTATAAAAACTGTGAACAGAGAAAGGAAAAGCTATTCAACTCATGTTATAAAACAAGTATTATCAAAACTAGACAGGAATAAAGCAGGAAAAACAAACTATAGAAAACTATAGATCAGTTTCACTTATGACCATAGGTACAAAAATCCTACATAAAACACTGTTGGATGGAATTTGGCAGTTCATTCTCTCTCTCTCTCCCTCTCCCTCTCTCTTTCTCTCTCTTTCACACACACACACACACTACTAAGTATGGTTTCTCTTGTAAAACCAGGAATGATTCAATATCACGAATGTAGAGAAGTACTTAATAAAATTCAGTACTCATTCTTGGGAATTTTTTTTTAAATTTTTTTTCTAGGAAACTGAGCATAGAAGAAAAGTTCTTATTCTGATAATAGTTGACCCTCAGGAACGAAGAGGAAACATTTTTCTTAATGGTAAAAATTTAGAAATGTTTCTACTAAAGTCAGAAGTAAGCATGTCCATTCTCTCCAGGTCTATTTAGCATTATTACTAGAAACGTTAACCATTTTAATATACCCCCCTGCAAAAAAAAATGGGAAAGAATTAAGTAGTATTATAACTGTAAAGGACAAGGCCAAACTGTCCTTACTTACTTTAAGATAATGTGACTGTTTACATCCAAGGGCATCCAAAACTATTAGAGAATCAACAGTGTTGCCAGATAAAAGATCTCAGACCTACGACTGACTTACCATCCCTGTAACTTTGGTCATTTGTTAGCCTATCTGTACTGCAGTTAACATCTGTAAAAAGGTTGTTGAAAGGGTTGAATGACTTAAACTACGTAAAGTGCCTGGTACCTTATAAGCATTATTATCTAATATTATTAGCTAATAGTAGCATTAGCTATTATTATCACCATTAAATTACTGTATTCAGTAGTCTTCTTATACACCAGGTATACCTAATCAGAAAATATAATAATAATAATAGATAATGATTATTCATCAGTTCATGTTAGTTTGCTCACCAAAACACCCACCATAGTTTTCCCAGTCACTCAGTGTAAAAGTCCTTAGAGTGGCCTATAAGACCTATGTGGTCTTGCCCTCCATTCTGTGTCTGTCCTCTTCTCCCACTCTCCCCCTGGCTCTTTTTAACTCAGATATGCTGGCCTCCTTGCTGTTTCTGAAGCACACGAAGCCATCTACCTCCTCAGGGCCTTAGCATTGCTATTCCCTCTGTCTGGGACACTGTTTGCCCAGGTATCCAAATGGCTTGCTCCCCCACTTCCTTTAGGTCTCAGATATCACCTTACAGCAGCTAGCTGCTACTATATATTTAGTGCCAGGCCTAAAAAGTACCTCACATGAACTACTTATGTCAGGAGAGAAAAGGTTCATCTGTTTTGTTCACTGCTCTATCCCTAGTGCTAGAAACAGTACTGAGACATCATAGAACTGAGTAAGTATTTGTTGGATGAAGAATTTAAAATCTCCTGAGAGGTCATTATGTGCTAAACACTGACCTAAATGCTTTCACACTTTAATCTTCACAAAAAACTCTATTGAGTAGGTACCATTACTCTCCCCAGTTTACTGATGAGAAAACCGAGGCATGGAGAGACTGAGTAACTTGTATCCTGGGATCACACAGCTGGTTAATTGCCACACGTGCATGCTCTTATGGCACCTGAGATTAACACTAACAAAAGATGTACAACTTTGCTTATGGAGAAAAGTTTCAAAACTGTATTAAAAACCCCTTTAAGACCTTTTAGTTGGAATATTCATAGGTAGGAAAACTCAGTATCATAAAAATGGGAAATTCAACGCAATTATAGCCAAATTCCTGACAGAGTTTTTCTTAGAATTTGACAAGCTGATCCTTACTTCAAATGGAAAAGCAAAGAATCAAGAATAAGACAATTTTAAAGAAGAAGAGCATGGAGGGTGACTTGTTCTATCAAATATCAAATCTTCTCATAAGCTATAAAGAGTTAAATCGATATAATGGCCCCAGGATGGACAAATAAGCCAATAAAGGGCAATAAAGATCTTAGAAAAACAGACCCCCTCAAGTACAGAAAATTGAACTATGTCAAATGTGGCATTACAGTATCGTAGGTATGGAAGGACTGAGTGCTAGGATAGTTGGTTATTCTTATGAAAAATATTTATTCTATATACAAAAAATAATTCCCTGTTATTAATTTAAAGGATTAAATGTGAAAAGTCAAACTTTAAAACTTCTGGGGGGAAAAAATAGGGCAATGGTATTTGACCATATTACATTTTAAAACCCCTGGTTGATTTTAAAAAAACAAAAAAACATGGGCTATGTAAGAAGTAAAGAATTTGCAACGCACATCACCAGCAAAGAATTAACACCCAGAATTGAGTATGTCATAAAATAACCACTCGATTAAAAACCGGGCATAATTGGGAGATTGGGATTGACACATATACACTATTGATACTATGTATAAAAGAGACAACTGATGGGAACATACTATATAGCACAGGGAACTCTACTTAATGCACTGTGATGTCCTAAATGGGAGGGAAATCCAAAAAGGAGGGGATATATGTATATGTATGGCTGATTCATTTTGCTGTTCAGCAGAAGCTAATACAACATTGTAAAGCAACTATACTCCAATAAAAATTAATTTAAAAAAAAAACAGGCATATGTGATTCCCAGAAGAGGAAGCAGAAAAAAATGTTCAAAGTCATTGGCAGCCAGGGAAAATGAAAACTAAAATAATGTCTATCATGTCATACCCATCAAATTGGCAAATTTTTTAAAGTCTGACAGTCACGTAAATTGGTGAGAATTTAGAGAAACAGGAACTTCCATATGGTGCTGATGGGATTATAAATTGGTACAACTACATTTGAGAACAAGTTGGCAATGCCTTGTCAAATGGATACTGCATATATCTTTTGACCCAGAAATTGCATTTCTGGATATACACTGTAGAAAAACGTCGACATATGCACAAGAAGAAAAGGATGTTGAATACAGCATTTCTAATAAGACAGAAAAACTGAAAACAACATAAATGTCTATCAACAGGAAATTAGATAAATTAATTGTATATATTCACACAATGAAACAGTACTGTAGAGCAACTTAAAATCAATGAGCTAATATATTTAAAAAATTAAAAAATAAAATAAATGAGCTAGACCTACATGTATCAACCTGGTAAATCTCCAAATCATAAATTTGTATGAAATGAAACAAGGTTCAATATAATACGTGCATTGATACTATTTATTATATAAAAATTTTAATCATGAAATATGATATTTATATGTTTATTTATTTATGTATAGTTAAAGGTGCCCATGAGAAAGATAAATGTCAGATTTACTTTAATACTTACTTCTGGGGAGGTATGGATTGGGGAGAGGTACACAAGGGTCTTCACTACTGTCTTATTCTGAAGCAAATGTGACCATATGTTAGAATATGATAGAGTTTAGTCATAAGTACATAGGTGTTTCATTTAATGTTATTTTCTATAACATTATGTTATAGTTTTCTATATGTTTTCTATATGTCTGAAGTACTTCTATATAAATACACACATGCACCAAATCTAGCCACTTCTCACCACCTCTACAGCTACAGTCATGACCCTACCCCCCATTATGTCTTGCCACCGTTAATCTTTTACCAGAGCTGCTGCAGTCACCTCCTACATTGCCTGCCCACATTTCATTTGCCGTACATTACTCAGAGTAATCTTTTATCACCAATTAAATCAGATTATGCTATTCTCCTGCTCAAAACACTCCAGTGGCTTCCCACTGGAGAAGTTAAAATTCATACTTCTTACCGTGGCTCACAAAGGTCTTGTTCCCTCTCTACTCATTCCCCTGGCCCACCGACTACACTGGTCTTGATGTTCCTTGCTAAGCATGCTGTTCTTACCTCTCGATTTGCAATCACTGTACCCTCTGCCTGAAAGCTCTTCCCAGGTCTTTTGCGTTGCTCCCTCCTTCACTTCATGTAAGTCTCTTCTCAGATGACCTCATCAGAGAGGCTTTTCCTAACCAACCTATCTTAGACATACCCTCCTCTCCTTGGCCTAAAGCGATGATACCTCTGTGACGATGGCGTACTTCGCACCAGGACTTCGTCTCTAAACACCAATTTCCAGGAAAAGAAACCAGGGCTTCTAGGAAAAGCGCTTGATTCCAGGACCAAGGGAGGGAAAGCACAAGATGAAGCTGAACTTCTTGGACCAAAAAGTAAGGAACTGCTTTACAAAGATTATGAGGCCAGGTCAGAAGAATACAGGAGCCAACCTGATGGAGCTCCTAATGACCAAAGCTGAAAGAATTTGAGCAACAAAATAAATAACGATAGTATTGATTTTTAACCCATAGAATAAAATAAATATCCATGAGTCAATACTGATATAAGTAAATAATAAGTTAATAAACGTAAAAGGGAAACAGAGACGTGCCATTAGGCAAACAACACAATAATGTTGCAGACAGATCCCTTCATGGACGTGAAAATCAATGGCCAAAATTTTGAGAAAAAACGGGGTTTGCACATTTCAAAGTATCTTGACCAAGATACATATCAATTGCAAAGGGAAAAGTAGTAAACTTACTTCGGAGAAACCTAGCAGACACCAACTTAACTGAATGGTCAAGGTAAACAACACCAGAAATAAGATATATCAGCCATGATATACTATGAACCTCTTGGTATGATGCCTTGAGAAGCACACAGTGCACGTCATTTCGGTGGTAGTCTTGCCAAAAATGCTTAACTTCAGTCATGAGAAAACTTTAGACAAACCCATACTGAGGGACGTTCTACAAAATAACTGATCAGTATTATTCAGAAATATCAAGGTCATACATGGAAGGCAATGAAAAAAACTGAAGAATTGTTACAGACTAGAGGAGATTAAGGAGAAATAACAACTAAATGCAAGTGAGGTCCTGGGTAGAAAAAAAGAACATTAGTGAACCTGGTACCCAAGATAGTATTTGGTACTTAGTGGGAGTTTAATAAATGTCTACTGAATTGGTATGTCTGTCCATCCAACTGTCCTTTCCTATCCTCGATACCTTCCTTTTCCTCATGCTCCACAACCAGCTTCTTACCAGAGCTTCATTTCTTTTAACACCTACTTCCTCATGGAGAGAGACTAGGTGAAAAATTATATCAGCAACACATCAGCATCTTTTGGGTAGATCAGATGTGAACTTCCCTATATACCCAGGATAAGAATTTATGTTTAAGGAGTGAATATTAAAGGGTATGGGAAATTCATTAAGAAGAACCACACTCTATGCTCTGTGGTGACCTAAACGGGAAAGAAATCCAAAAAAGAGGGGATATATGTATACGTAGAGCTGATTCACTTTGCTGTACAGCAGAAACTTAACACAACTTATAAAGCAACTATACTGCAATAAAAAATAATTTAAAAAAAAAAGAAGAAGAAGAAGAAGAAGCACAGAAGTGATTCCAGGTGGTAGTAACAAAGTCTCCAGCTTTGCCTGCTTGGGGGATGGGATCTCATCATCATTTGCCTGAATTGCTGCACTAGCCCCCTAATTGGTCTCCCAGCTTGCAGTTTTGCCCTTCCCTCTTTACCCCTCCAAACCCTGCACCACAAGAGTGATATCAGTATAGCCAGAGTAATATTTTCGGGGAATAAATCTGATCATGTGACTTCCCACGATTAAAATCTTTGATTGACTTACCATTGCCTTCAGAATGAAAGCCTTACATGTACTGGCCCCTGCCTACTTCTCCATCTTTATCTTTGACTGTTTCCTCACACAAACCATAAACTCCGGTTGTACCAAACAACCCAGTCTGCTTGTCACATCCCCTCTTCGGCTTTGAATTTGCTGTTTGTTTTCTTCTCTGACGCTGCCTAACTCTGACTTGCCCTTTAAATTCAATAGGAGCAGTACCTGTTCTTCAGTCTTTCCTCATCTGCTAAAGTTTCTCAGTGACTATCAGCACCTTCTTAGGGCAGGGACTCCTTGTATCTCCAGCTAGCTTGTTGCCTGGTACATAGTAGATGCTCAATAAATGTTTGTTGAGAGAGGAAGGAGAGAAGAAAAAAAGGAAAGCGGGAAGGGAGTTTTTAAAGTTATGTATATATTAAGCAAATAAACTCTTCCCTCACTTTTTCTCCTGTATTTCTATGACCTCAGCTCTTGCATATGTATACAATTTATTTATTTTTCGTGATTCTCTGTTTGTCCTTTGACATAGATGAAACATTAATGTCAGTTAACTGAGGAATATTGAAAAGCTGTTTCCACTTTGACATAAACTATTACTGATAAAGATGGTATTACGCCAGATTGAGACTGTGGAATGCTTCTCTCATTTTAACCTTCAGAGAATCTGATAATCTAGTGAAATCTAGAAATAGCACCAAAAAGCAAGTCTTAAAACAATGTGCGCCATCTTAATCAATACAAAGAAATCAGAGTATACCTTCTACTTACTTGATATGTTTCCTCTTTATAATGTACTGAGAAGCTTAATTGGTATTTATTTGCTATACCCAGAGCGGGGAAAGCCTTGGAAGGGGTTAAATAAATTAGCCCTTGAGTTTTGGGTCTACTTTAGAATGCAGTGAAAAGAAATTTCTAAAGGAAAATAGTGGAAGTCTAAGGCTAGTGAAAGAGAGACGGTCCTGGTTGCGTTTTTACCTCAGTGAATTCTTTCCAAATCAGACTAAAGCATTTTTTCACATCTACCACACCAAGCACAGTATTTTTAGTAACAGTAATACAGAGCAGCAGCTTGTCATTTGGGAGCTGACAAATAAGCATACTGTTCCTCTTACACACAATATGCTACACATCTTTATTTCCACTCATCCTTACAGAAGCTCTTTAGCTTTCCATGTTTCTTTAAGGAGATGACAAGGAGTACTGGTTAATAAGCTCTTGGGGTTATTCAATATCCCTCTTCAATGCTCATTTTCTGAAGTTGAAAACACTTATGCATGTGCACACATGCACACTAAACTTTGTCAGAGGTGAAGTACTCCAAATGCCACTTGAATGTGATTAAAAGAATCCTGGGCTTGATAGGACTCATTACACAAGATGCCAGGCCTGTTTGCTCAAACTTTGGTCTAAGAAAAGGAAGCATCTTGAGGAAAAGAAAAAAAAGCCTTGTGGAAATGGAGGTTAACAGTTTATTGTATCTCTAATAAAAATGTATGCTGGATATATCCTTTTAAAACAGAAATGTAACAGAATTTCTTATTACAGATTATGTACTGGAAAAGCATCTCTCTTTTCTTTGGCTCTAGATAAGAAATCAAAGTCTATCGGACTTACCACTCTGAGTTTCTAGTCTAGGGTTGTCTGTTTTCCCTAGCTAGTCATTATAATTTTCTACCAAAGTTCAGGAGACTATTAAGCAATTTTATATTTAATGTCATTGGTAAATTTCATGTTAAATTCCAAGTCACACTATGATTAATATTGTTATTTTACAATGTGGTTTTGGAAGTCTTTCAAAACAGCTTAAAGTCACTCGATTTAGTTTTTACCTTCTAATCTCAGAGTGTTCACAAGTCCATCCTAGGATTGAGTCTACCCCTAGGTAAATTCCTCGAGGATTTATTAAAACATGCCAGCCTCTAATTGAATTTGTGAAACTCACTCACGTTCATTCTTTATCATTCCAGCAATAGGATATATTTGAGTTGTGTAGTGTAGTAATATAGTTGAGGTTAATGATTGTTAAAATCAAATAGACTTGTAGGAACTTAAGATTATAAATCCAAGGTTTCATGGATGGTAATTGTACTGTGTGTTTCAACCAGACTAGACCATTATGACCTTGGAAGTTGTCAACCTAGAAAGTTCTCCACATTTGCATTTTTTTAACCAGCACATGTTTTATCAAGCAGTTATGTGTCACAAGGTATTGTGCAAGACCTCACCTCATACTAAAACATTTTAGATGAACTGATTAAGCTTTGATTTTCATTCTGTTGTTAATGATATGTTGACAAGAAGGGTGGAACTTTTTAATAAAAAAATAACATTTAAAGATCTTAAATAACAAGCCTGTGTCAATTATGTAACATATCTCATCTTCTTATTGTGAGATATCAGCTTGTGACTTACTTTTATCCATCATTCTGTTCAGTGAAAATTAGCAAAATTGCTTAATACGATTTTATTTAAATGACTATTCATGTTGAGAAATTAATCTTATATTCTGGTGCCTATAAAACCAAATAGCAAAAAGAAGTTTTGCCTAGTTTTGCCCACATAATGCATTAATCCTTCTCCCAAGTAATTAATTTACAAATCAAGAAATTCTTCCCCATTCACGTTTCCCTGTAGTAAAAAAGCAAAATTAGAGAATTTATTAAGTTTTTAGTCTTTCCCTTTGTTCTGCCATGAATGTTCAATGTGTAATTCTACAAGAATCCTCTGCTTAAAAATAATTGATCCTATCCTGAATGACTGGGGCAGTTATATTAACAGTGATATTACTTTATGAGGGTAAGAAAAATGTATTATTTATGGATGTTCAAAGTATCCTCTCATTTTTTAAAGGTTTTATCATAAAAGGTGTCTGAAATAAGAATTCACTGTCCTTCTCTCAAGCTACAAAAAATGTATAATTCTAGTACTTTGTAAAATGTATCTTCTCATAAACCTCTGCTAAGTACAAAGCAGCCTATTGCTTTGTTTTTTACTAATGCTCATTTTCATGCACCAGTAACATTATTTTTCCTGTAATATGTCATACCTTTTTTTAAAAATTTTTATTTATTTACTTATTTATTTATGGCTGCGTTGGGTCTTCATTGCTGCGCAAGGGCTTTTTTCTAGTTGTGGCGAGCGGGGGCTACTCTTCATTGCGGTGTGTGGGCTTCTCATTGCGGTGGCTTCTCTTGTTGTGGAGCACAGGCTCTAGGAGCGTGGGGTTCAGTAGTTGTGGCACGTGGGCTCAGTAGCTGTGGCTCACGGTCTCTTGAGCGCAGGCTCAGTAGTTGTGGCGCACAGGCTTAGTTGCTCCGCGGCATGTGGGATCTTCCCGGACCAGGGCTCGAACCCATGTGCCCTGCATTGGCAGGCGGCTTCTTAACCACTGCGCCACCAGGGAAGCCCTGTGTCATACCTTTTTTAAGTGTTTTCCAATTACCAACTTGAGTAGTTTGTGTTCATCAGCCTTAGTGCTTGTATTAAGTCGGAAATATTGATGAGCCTGACTACCATAATTAAATGATATCTGCCCTTATGTCCACTTTCCTTAGGATGGACTATATATTAACTAAACTCCCAATAAATTACATCCCAGCTTCTTTCTCTACTGCTAGGGAAATAGAAATGTGCCCTGGCTACATGGACACTAGAAAAACTGAAGTTTTGACTAAGCAGTATCTTTGGCTTGCTTTTTCCGAATAGCACAACTTTAAAAACACACATCACCATATTGAATGTAACTTGGCTATTCTGGGCCCAAAGGGGCCCATTCCTTTTTCCCTATGAGTTTTGTGATCTTTTCAGGATGCCTCTGTTCCTTGAAAGAAAATTACTGTAAGCTCCAGCCTAATTGAGTGGATTATGTCTTGCCACTCTCATTTTCTCTCTCATGCTTTGTCAAGTCCTTTCCCTTAAGTACAAGTATACATCAGTTTAAGTATGCTAGATATTTTTTAAGTATGGATTTACAAAAACATTAAGAGAGGGTATTTGCATTTCAAAAGTTCTTTTCACTTTATACAAGATTCATAATAGAGTCCATTTAAGTATAAGTTCAATAGTATATATCTCATTTCATAACAACTTATTTTAGATAAAACTTTTCAGGAATAAAACTCCCTGTAAACCCCTGTCCTTAGGAGACTTCCTTAGATATTCCAGATGGTTCTAAAGGAAAATTAACTGCAAATTATTATGACATTTTTTAACCTGATTATATTATAATCAAAATAGCAGGACCCAACCAACTCTGTACCAGAATGTTATGTTTCTGAATATGATACGCTATTTCAGTCCAAAACTGACATGGTTTAATAATTCGCCACTATTGTCAAACAAGTTAGCTTAGGATGTTCCCACTAATTGTACATCCCCAAGAGTGGGGAACTATGTGGCTTTATTTTTTTTTTTAACTATTTTATGAACCTTTAGCCCTCTTAGGAATTAAGCTATGTGCTCTACCCTATAATTAGGTTAGGTCTCAACTTTTTTGGAAATTTTATCAACTCTAAGTCTGTTAAGATGCTCCTTAGAATCATAAACCGGTTGCTCATTCATTTGTTTGTTTTTGGTAAAAATTCAACCCAAAATTCAACTTTAATGTTTTAAATTGGAAGAATGGAAATGGTAGGAGTAATGATTTATAGACTTTCTCACTAGAATAAAATTTCAACCTGGTATATATACACCAGTAACTATATAAAATCTCTGTAGTTAGAAATATTTTTGGAATCAAGAAGAAATATGGATTTAAAAAATATACATTTTAGTAGCATGGGTAATAAAGGATAGGGATAGAGGGGAGAAATGCTAATAGGAAGATATATC